>NC_143033.1:53621250-53795000 GCF_057628025.1 Oncorhynchus mykiss
CTTTCTGGTGCGCATGCTGCGGGTGGGTGCTGCTATAGTGACCAGTGAGCTGAGATAAGGCGGGGCTTTACCTAGCAGAGACTTGTAGATGACCTGGAGATAGTGGGTTTGGCAACGAGTATGAAGCGAGGGCCAGCCAACGAGAGCGTACAGGTCGCAGTGGTGGGTAGTATATGGGGCTTTGGTGACAAAACGGATGGCACTGTGATAGACTGCATCCAATTTGTTGAGTATGGTGTTGGAGGCTAGTTTGTAAATTACATTGCCGAAGTCGAGGATCGGTAGGATGGTCAGTTTTATGAGGGTATGTTTGGCAGCATGAGTGAACAATGCTTTGTTGTGAAATAGGGAGCCGATTCTAGATTTAATTTTGGATTGGAGATGCTTAATGTGAGTCTGGAAGGAGAGTTTACAGTCTAGCCAGACACCTAGGTATTTGTAGTTGTCCACATACACTCGGTCAGAACCGTCCAGAGTAGTGATGCTGGACGGGCGGGCAGGTGTGGGCAGCGATCGGTTGAAGAGCATGCATATATTTTTACATTAATTTAATAGCATTTGGAGGCCACGGAAGGAGAGTTGTATGGCATTGAAGCTCGCCTGGAGGGTTGTTAACACAGTGTCCAAAGAAGGAACAGAAGTATACAGAATGTTGTTGTCTGCGTAGAGTTGGATCAGAGAATCACCAGCAGCAAGAGCGACATCATTGATGTATACAGAGAAGAGAGTCGGCGTGAGAATTTAGTCATGTAGGTGGGGTTCCGTTTTCCGTCCGATCTGTGGGGTTCCGTTTTCCTTACCAGGAGTGGCTGATAGGCCTCATCAGCTAGCTGGGAGAATGGGCCTAGCAAGGGCAAGCTCCAGGCTAATTGGTGCTTGCTTCGGGACAGACGTTAGCCAGGAGTAGTCACTCGTATAGCAGCTAGCTAGCTGCGATGATCCAGGTGAAACGGTTCCGAGCTTGCGGTAGGAATCCGGGGATATGAAGAGAAAATTGGTTCGGTATGCTCTGGTTTGAGTCGCGTTGTACAAACTGGCGAGAGCTTTCCGAGCTAAAGGTTAGCTGATGACCGCTAGCAGTGGTTAGCTGACTACTAGCTAGGAGCTAGTGAGCTGGCTAGCTTCTGTTGGGTGTTTCCAGTTCCGAAGTAAATAAAAAAAACTTTTGAAAAAAACAGATCCACACCACATAGTGTGAGCCGGGTTGCAGGAGAGTATTTTGAAGTTGAGGTTTAGAAAAATATAAAAAAAGATATGCGAAGAAAAAGATATAAAAAGATATATACATGGGACAAGACGAAGGACAAAGACGTCTGATTGCTACGCCATCTTGGATAAGACGTGGGAAAAGATGCACGTCAATAACACTTTCACATGTCGAATAACACAACATAATCTGTTTCAGTAGCTATAGTTAGCTAGCTAACTATATAGCTAGCTGTCATCTAAAATAACCCTAATTTATAAGACGGTTCTTATTTGATTAATGGCGGTCAGACCATCTATGTGAGCCACAATAGTGGACTTTGCAGTTATCCTTCAAAATAAAAGTATGGCATAATTTTACTATTTGTATTCATTTGCATCACTGTCGATTACATACTTTTATTCAGAAGGCAACCCACAAATTATTATTATTACAAATTATTATTACATCATGTACCTACGTTATATAGGTATGCACGGTATCTTTGACATCGGTTTTTAACATCGGCGTTAAACTAGACCGGGCCGATACCGATGTTGGCATTTTTGGCTAATATCGTCCGATTTTGATATGTCCATCGATATATCGTGCATCCCTAATTTGAACAAAATATACATTTGTCCAGCCTTTGCTGCTATGCTTTCTGATGTGCATAATATACTGCGACCCTAATCAAAAAGTATTTAATAACTCCAGTAACAAAAAAACGTAGCTATAGGTTGTTGTAACATTTAAACTTAACATGTTTTTAATTGTTTTACACTGCATGGATCACCAGGGTGGTTGAATTCAGCATTTCTGTATGGTGCACTCAATGTCTTGTAGTTGAGTGCAGCATAGGCTACTGCTCAAATGTTGTTGTAATAGGCCTACATGTTTCTTCTTTGCATGGTGTTTTATTGCAGGATTTGTTTTTTGGTTATTCATTGTCAAGCTTTAACTGACGCTAGACTGCAATATTTTAGTAGCCTAGCTAGGACTGTGGAATGTTTGTACACTTTCCCTCTGCTCGCTGTAAACAGGACACACGAAAGCAGCACAATTGAAGTTGAATTTACAGACGCAAGCGCAATAGGCTGTAATGAAATAAAGTATACTCAACCAACCACAATTGAGTTAGTTCATATAAGGAAATCAGTCAATTTAAATATATTCATTAGGCCATCATTTATGAATTAAGATACCTTTTTTTTAATGTAGGAGTGTGGATAAGAACCTGTTGTGACCACCATTTACCACATACAGCGTGACGCATCTCATTCACATAGAGTGGATCAGGCTGTTGATTGTTGCCTGTGGAGTGTTGTCCCACTCGTCTTCAATGGCTGTCCAAAGTTGCAGGATATTAAAATAAATGTATTTGGCACATGCGCTGAATACAACAGGTAATTCACCTTACAGTGAAATGCTTACTTTGACATATTGATGGGAACTGGAACATGCTGTTGTACACGTCGATCCAGAGCATCCCAAAAATGATCAATGGGTGACATGTCTGAGTATGCAGGCCATGGAAAAACTGGGGCATTTTCAGCTTCCAGGAGTTGTGTACAGATCCTTGCGACATGGAGCCGTGCATTACCATGCTGAAACGTGATAGCGGTGGATGAATGACACGCCAATGGGCCTCAGGATCTCATCATGGTATCTCTGTGCATTCAGGTTGCCATTGATAAAATGCTATTGTGTTCATTGTCTGTAGCTTATGCCTGCCCATACCATAGCTCCACCGCCATTATGGGGCACTCGGTTCACAACGTTGACATCAGCAAACTGCTCGCCCACACGACACCATATGTGTTCTCTGCAGTTTTGAGGCCAGTTGGACGTACTGCCAAATTCTCTAAAATGACATTGGGTGTGGTTTATGGTAGAGAAATTAACATTACGTTCTCTGGCAACAGCTCTGGTTGACATTTCTGCAGTCAGTATGCCAATTGTACGCTCCCTCAACTTGAGACATCTGTGGCATTGTGTTGTGTGCACATTTTTGTGATCTTTAATTTCATCCCATGAAACATGGGACCAACACTTTGTGATGTGTTGATATTTTTGTTCAGCGTAGATGACTCCACTGTTAACTTATTTATACTCGCTTGTGTTTCGTATTCTGCCTGCGGGCCTTGTTTGACACGTGTGCTAGCCTATTAGCCACGTTATGACTGACTTGTGTTCATTGCCTTTGCTAGTTTGATTGTATTGACCTTCCCAGCCTTAGTTATGATCACCCGTTTTTGTTTAAAATATTGTGTAATTGAAACTGAAACAATGCATCCGAATGGGTGGAGGCAGAAAACAATGTACCAGCCCAGCTGTGATTTACAACCTGATAGATTTCTTGGTAGTTAAAGAAATAATGCTCTTGGCGAATTATATAAATCATGCATCTATTCTGCCAGCAATGCCTTACTGTATTTCATTGTATTTTGAGTCAAATATAACCTATTTTTAAACCTCTTATAAAATTGGTTTTGAACCATAAACTTGGAATTTTATATTTGTGACTTATTATTATTAATATCGACAAAGTATACTGAACAAAAATATAAACAACAATTTCAAAGATTTTACTGATTTACAGTTCATAGAAGGGAATTAGTCAATTGAAATTCATTAGGCCCTAATCTATGGATTTTACATGACTGGGCCTGGGAAGTCCACTCCCTTGGGAGCCAGGTCCACTCCCTTGGGAGCCAGGTCCACTCCCTTGGGAGCCAGGTCCACTCCCTTGGGAGCCAGGTCCACTCCCTTGGGAGCCAGGTCCACTCCCTTGGGAGCCAGGTCCACTCCCTTGGGAGCCAGGTCCACTCCCTTGGGAGCCAGGTCCAGTTTAGCAGAATTAGTTTTTCTCACAAAAGGTATTTATTACAGACATAAATACTCCTGAGCACCCCCATTCCCCTCCTCAGACGATCCTACAGGTGAAGAAGCAGGATATGTAGGTCCTAGGCTGGCGTGGTTACAGGTGGTCTGCAGTTGAGGCAGGTTGGATGTACTGCCAAATTCTCTGAAACAGAGGCGGCTTATGGTAGAAAAATTACATTCTGTCAACAGCTCTGTTGGACATTCCTGCAGTCAGCATGCCAATTGCACACTTCCTCAACTTAATACATATGTGGCTTTGTATTGTGTGATAAAACTGCACATTTTAGTGGCCTTTTATTGTCCTCAGCACAAGGTGCACCTGTGTAATGATCATGCTGTTTATTTAGCTTATTGATATGCCACACCTGTTAGGTGTCTGGATTATCTTGGCAAATGTGTACTTTTTGTATGTATGGAACATTTTCTGGCATCTTTTCTTTCAGTTCATGAAAAATTGGACCAAGACTTTACATGTTGCATTTATATTTCTGTTCATTGTAGTTAAAATGCTGTCAGTTCCACTTTAAGTCAATGATTACAGAGTGGGGTTGCTAAAATACATGTCAGTGAGTGACACATCCATATGTTTGATTTACATACTACTTGTGATGATTCTGATATACAGTATACTTCCACTAGTATAATGGATGTTTTATTGACACATACACCAGACAGGTGCAGTGAATGTGGTGTTGTACAGCAGGGCTGCCCAACCCTCTTCCTGGAGCGCTACAGTCCTGTGGGTTTTCAGTTCAACCCTAATTTAACACACCTGATTCTATGATTAGCTTCTCAACAAGACCTTAACTAGCTGAATCAGAGATGCTAAAGTAGGGTTGGACTGAACGCTTACAGGACAGTAGATCTCCAAGAAGAAGGTTGTGCAGCCCTGCTGTACAGGGTCAGCTATTGCTCAAGGGCACACGAACAGATTTTTCACTTTGTCGGTTCGAGTATTTGAACCAACAACCTTTTTGTTTCTGGCCCAATGCACTAGCCACTAGGCTACCTGCCACCCTAATTAGTAATCACCTTCGGCAGGTAGTCTCGAAATTCTTGTCATCTCTGCACCTGACCTCGGTCTGAGATTTAAATCGGTCTGAGATTAAGTTGTTAATCAGGGTAGCAAATAACTGTGGAAGATAATTATTGTCAGCCTTTTATTAATAATGAGGTTTCGTTATACATTACTGCATTGTAAGATTTACTATACTTTGCTTGTCAGCTTAACTATACGGGTGTAGTGACATCGGCATGCAATTGGGTTGTCTACATTTTGGTGCATTAACCTCTCGCTGACATCATCATGTTGGCATTGCGAGTTTTGTCTGTTGTGGCAGTTAAGCATGTAGGGGTAAACAATTTTGAGCACCATGCACACAGGTTATTGATAACAGATCCTTCCATCTTCACTTTTTTTTCAGAGCATGTGTGTCCTTTGGACCACGTAATCGTTCAATAGGAGCGGCAGCCAAAGGCCAGGTAAGCTTAAACCTTATAGCTAATACAATTCAGTTGTTAAAATAAAGTAGAATGTTATTTGATCATGGTATTTGTTGTTTTGTTTTTGAAAGGTTGTAACAAATTGTAAGAACACTGTTCAAGGGTTCAAGCGATTCCATGGCAGGGCATTTTCAGACCCCTATGTCCAGTCAGCAAAATCTAGCCTGGTTTACGACCTGGCCCAGTTGCCTTCTGGGTCGACCGGGATCAAGGTAAATGATCAAAAGTGAAGTATACTTTCTGTTTTAGCACTTGATCCATCATGGTGGTAGAGGCTGAACAGTTGAGATATTCAATCTTCAAGACGTTTGTACTTCGTTACTATACTTTTTACTAGGTGATGTACATGGAGGAGGAGAAAGTCTTCAGCATTGAACAAGTCACTGCCATGCTGCTGACCAAACTGAAGGAGACTGCTGAGACCGCAATGAAGAAACCTGTGGCTGATTGTGTTATCTCTGTAAGCAGTTTTACATCTACTTAGACGAGGCCCAGAGATGTAAAGATACAGAGCAGTATTTTTTGGTTAGCAAAATGTCATTCCTACAGCGACGCCTATGCCCTATTGTAACTCCATATCTTTTCTAAAGAGTAAATGTTTTATCACACAGTATAAGCAGTCAAGGATGACGTTTTTGTTAAGGGTCATCATTTTTCCTAAATGTGCTCCAGGTCCCCAGCTTCTACACTGACGCAGAGAGGAGGTCCGTTATAGATGCTGCTCAGATTGCAGGACTCAACTGCCTACGACTTATGAATGAGACCACTGCAGGTAATGCCATTACCATGCTAACGCTGAGCAATGTTAACTCATGGAATCTTGGTCTGAACAGATTTTTCTGTCTCTTTGATTCTTCCAGTTACACTGGCATATGGGATCTATAAACAAGATCTCCCTGCCCCTGAGGAAAAGCCAAGAAATGTGGTGTTTGTAGATTTGGGCCATTCTGGTTATCAGGTCTCCATCTGTGCCTTCAACAAAGGAAAGCTCAAAGTATGTTATTTATATGTACAAAACTTTTTTTTTTAATAGAATAAGGCATGGAATTAATGTTCTTTCTCTTTTCAGATGCTAGCTTCTGCGTCTGACGCAGCATTGGGTGGCAAAGACTTTGACGAGGTGTTGGTGAACCATTTCTGTGAGGAGTTTGGCAAGAAGTACAAGCTGGATGTGAAAACCAAGCCCAGAGCCCTGGTTCGTCTCTACCAGGAGTGTGAGAAGCTCAAGAAGCTGATGAGCGCCAATTCCTCTGATCTGCCACTCAACATTGAGTGCTTCATGAATGACATTGACGTCACTGGGAAACTTAACAGGTTGGTGAAGCAAAATACAAGTCCTCTCACCCATCACAGTACCTCTATTACATTTAGGCCATCCGCAGTGGAAAAGCCATGTGTCAGGAAGTGTTTTCATTCGGTGCCTGTGTATCGTCATGATGCAAGCAGCTGCATGTGTGTATGGTATCTATTAATATCCCATGACCACTGTTGTTCCAGAGGCCACTTTGAGGAGATGTGTGCAGGGCTTCTGGCCAAAGTGGAGGCTCCCCTGCGCAGCGTCATGGAACAAGCCAGTGAGTAACTGTAGTAGTACTAATAGTAGCAGGAGTATCCCTCAGCACAGCCTGTTCATGTTCTTGCTAACACCTGGGTGGGCTGTTTAATTTGACTGGTGGTGTGTTCCATGCATTGTTCAGAGCTGAAGAAGGAAGACCTCTATGCTGTGGAAATAGTGGGCGGTGCCTCCAGGATCCCAGCCGTCAAAGAAAGAGTTTGCAAATTCTTTGGAAAAGAACTGAGCATGACTTTAAATGCAGACGAGGCTGTTGCAAGAGGATGTGCACTGCAGGTATCATGTCATGACTCGCTGCCCCCAGTGACCTTTTCAGCAAATGGGCACGCTGTTTTTAGCCTCTCACGGAACTGGTTGTTATCACTGTAGTTGTCAACCTGATTAGCACAAACTATTTGCAGTAAATAACCTTACTGTTGACATGCCATGAACTGTATACAGTTGTTAACCAGTTAGTAATGTAGCCCCCCTGAAATGTGTTATAATGCATGTGATTGATCTCCCCAGTGTGCTATCCTGTCCCCCGCCTTCAAAGTCAGAGAGTTTTCCATCACTGATGTTGTGCCCTATCCCATCTCCTTGAAGTGGAACTCTGCTGCAGAGGAGGGGTTAAGGTGTGAACTCTCTTCTTTACATTTGACATAGGCTTATTTGACACTGATTGCACTGAACTCAGATCAGCAGTGACTCACAATCTTCTTGTCTCCTCCAATGTCAGTGATTGCGAGGTATTCCCAAAGAACCATGCAGCACCCTTCTCCAAAGTGTTGACGTTCTACCGGAGAGAGCCCTTCTCCTTGGAGGCCTACTACAACAACCCTAAAGAGCTGCCGTACCCAGACCCCTCAATAGGTACCCAAACAAACAGGCCTGAAACTCTAGACCCGTCTAATAAGCAATAGGCTTGCACATATTCAGTTAATTTACTTTGAATGGTTGGCTCTAAGGCCATGTTAATCAGTGTCTAATAATCCACTTGTGAACTCCTTAGGTCAGTTCGTGGTCCAGAAAGTGGTTCCCCAGGCGAATGGTGAAAGCTCAAAGGTTAAGGTGAAAGTTAGGGTGAATGTCCACGGTGTCTTCAGCGTGTCCAGTGCCTCCTTAGTGGAGGTCCTGAAACCTACTGAGGGAGAGGAGCCCATGGAGACAGACCTTACTGGGAAGGAAGACGAGGTTTGTGTGCTTTGTTTTGGCGCGGTTTTCACAAACCTATAATCTACCCACACCCAGTTGATTGGAAAATTATCAGCCCAGACATATTTAGTAAAATGGCAGGTAATTCAGCTGTCATGTCTGAACAAGTTAGATATGTTCCAGGACAGATGTGTCCATTTTCTATTCCCTGTGGGTTTTTTTTCTTTCACAATGATGACTTTCTCCAATATGTGATCTGTGCACTGGGATGCCAAGCTAACTCTTGGTGGTGTTAACTCCACATTAATGGCTAATCGAATGTTTCTCATCAGAGTAAGATGCAGACTGACCAAGATGAGAAAGCCCAAGGTGATGGACAGAAAGACAATGCTGACAAGAAGTCTGAGACTGAGGAAATGGAGGTAGCTAACGGACTGCGTATTTCCTTTGATAATAAGTGCGATAACATCTTTTTCTACCACTGACATTCTGAGGGGATGCTTTTTGTCTAGATGTATTAATGATTTTAATTTTAAACGTAACCTATATTTAACTAGGAAAGCCAGTTTAAGAACAAATTCATATTTACAATGACTGCCTACACGGCCAAACCTGGACGACGCTGGGCCAATTGTGCGCTGCCCTATGGGACTCCTAATCACGGCCGGTTGTGATAGTCTGGATTCGAACCAGGGTGTCTTGTAGTGGCACCTCTAGCACTGTGATGCAGTACCTTAGACCGCTGCGCCACTCGGGAGCCCATGATATAGCCTTATTTATGGGACCAGTGCACATTTATCTAAAAGGTGTATTTTTTTTTTTTACCTTAGACGTCAGAGGATGGAAAAGAGAAGAATCAAGCTTCATCAGCAAAGAAACCAAAAGTGAAAACGAAGACTGTCGAGCTCCCAATAGAAAACAGCCTGCGCTGGCAACTAACCAACGACACAGTCAATCTGTTTGTGGAGAATGAGGTAATATTGTAGGATATCATGGCAACTTGTCCAGTCATGAATTATTTTTAATTAGCTGAAAACCTGTATTGACATGAAATGTATGTAGTTGTCTCAGCAATTGTTTTACAAGCATAACCTTGACACATTATTGTCAATCGTAAGGCTAGTTAGTGTACAGTATTTTTGTGTGACTCAAACTGAAGGTTAATGACTTGCTTGAGCATGTCAATCTTTATCTACAGCAAGGCTGTGATGGGAAGGAAAGTAAAAATATAAAACAATATGTATTTGATGTGTCCATCTCAGGGTAAGATGATTATGCAGGACAAGCTGGAGAAGGAGCGGAACGATGCCAAGAACAACGTAGAAGAGTACGTCTATGATATGAGAGACAAACTGCATGGATTGTTGGAGAAGTTTGTCAGTGAATCTGTGAGTATATTGCCACTATATACCTTACACGCATTGAAAACAAATGATGAGTTATTCAAGTGAATGTTTTCCAAATGCAGGACAGAGACACCTTTTCGTTAAGACTTGAGGACACCGAGAACTGGTTGTATGAAGACGGCGAGGACCAACAGAAACAAGTGTACATCGACAAACTGGCTGAATTAAAGGTAACATTGTTGGTCAATTCATGTCTCTGGTTTTAGCATAGGATAGATTGTGTCAGGTGACTGAACTGAATGTCCCTTCTTCAGAAACTTGGGCAGCCCATCCGGGAAAGATACAATGAGGCTGAGGAAAGGCCAAAAGCATTCGATGAACTCGGAAAGCATATCCAACAGTTCATGAAGATTGTAGAAGCTTACAAAACAAAGGTAATTTATAAGATTATTATTGCATAGTTGTGCACATAGTTTTATCAACCTTGAGCTACTGGACATCTAATGATATCTCAATGTCTCCCAGCACTGAAATGTTCCTTATGCCTGTCTTGACACCCAGGAGGAGCAGTATGAGCATTTGGATGAGTTGGAGATGTTGAAGGTGGATAAGCAGGTGAACGATGCCATGATCTGGATGAACAGCAAAATGAACGCGCAGAGCAAACACAATCTTACCCAGGAGCCTGCTGTCAAAGTCAGAGAGATTCAGGCAAAAACAAAGGTAAGTGCTAATAATCGGTTTGCATAGTCTTTCCAATAACTGTTTTGCCTGGTCAGGTCACATGGTCAAGGAAAACTCCTGGTCCTAATATGACATATGTTCATCCAAATGTAAAAATGTCCCAGATGTCTAACTATGATATCCTCTCTCCATCTTTGTAGGAGCTTGACTCGGCTTGCAACCCAATCGTGTCAAAACCCAAACCTAAAGTGGAGGTCCCCAAGGATGAGAAGGCAGAGCAGAATGGGCCAGTAAATGGACAGGAGGGCACAGAGGCCCAGCCAGGCAGCCCAGAGAAGGGTGCAGCAGGGGGCACGGTGGCTCCTGAATCTGCAGAGGGCAACAAACTGCCAGAGATGGACATTGACTAACTGCTGCAGCTGCCTCTCTAACCCCTCTGACATCTTGCTGATGGCCTCTCTTTTGATTACACAATTGGACTATTCCTTTAAATACTCTCAATCTGCCTTCTTGGCATGTAACACTTTACCTGTTGATATACAATGATAGCGTATTGATCAGGCTGTTTGACATAAAATACTATAAGGCTGCAGGATGGAAACTTGTTTTCTGTGTTTCGCTTCAATGGCCATTTTGCAAGGAATGTTCATCCCACTTCCACTGAGAATGTCATATTAAGAGGTGGTACGCAGAGGAAAGTAGTAAAGACGTTTGATGAAATTGTTAACTATTATTGATTGGGGGTAGAGGTTCAAGCTTAGCATCATCATTATTCCCCATTGGATATGACTTACTGTGCATTTGTTTCACTTAAATCTTGCACCTGTTGGATAAATGGATAGGACACCCTGCTGGGGAGAGATTGGATGGAATAAAGGTTAATGTATTCAGAGATGGGTATTATAGAGGCACCAATTATCTGTCCACTATATTCAATTAGATTTGAGTTACTGTCATGCAGTATTTTAATGTAAGGCTGTCTCTTTAAAAGCAATGGTCTGTGAGTTGTTCTCTGGTATAGACTTGTTTTTCTATTCTACAACAGTGTGGATGTGTGGGGAAGACCAGTTTGGTGCTGTTACCACTAACCAAAAGCAAAATAAATACATGTTGGTGTCTGAGAATTATGTGAAAGATCGCTGAAAGGTTATTTGAAAATGCAATGCGGAGCGTGTTGATTTTGACCTTGAATTCAGCAAGAGGAAAAAACTCCATACAATTTTCTGGTCTAATGTCATGCAAAGGTTGTATAACAACACAACATGTTTAGATGGTATACTTTCATAACAACATTGTATGAAAGATTCAATCATTTTAAGGTCTGTGGAGGTTTTGATGAACAATGCATTATTTTTCGACCACCCCTCCACAAATAAAACCCCCAGGGGTGTACTGCCCAAGGTGTGCAGAGAAAGTGAGACCTCTCCTGAACCCCCCCCAGTGTAACAGTATAACTTTAGACCGTCCCCTCGCCCATACCCGGGACCCTCTGCACTCAACAACGGACACCCACGAAGCATCGTTA
This sequence comes from Oncorhynchus mykiss, assembly GCF_057628025.1. Lineage (NCBI taxonomy): Eukaryota > Metazoa > Chordata > Actinopteri > Salmoniformes > Salmonidae > Oncorhynchus > Oncorhynchus mykiss. Next base: position 53,633,088 of record NC_143033.1, read on the forward strand.
CCCATCGCTCCATAAAAGCCGCGGCCCTACTACTTCAAGGTCTCAGAGCAAGTGACGTTACCGATTGAAACGCTATTTAGCGCGCACCACCGCTAACTAAGCTAGCGTTTCACATCCGTTACACAAGCTTCTCAAAGGCACTTCTTCCCTGCTGGCTGGGTTTCTCTTTCTTTCTGTTCCAACCACCATGACCTACACAGCAACATCACCAGTAGTATTCTGGTTGTGCTTTGGTTAAGGCTGTACTCTACAGCTCTCACAATATTCTGGGTTTCTGAGACTAGTCAAATCTTAAATTTATTGGTTGGGTCCGGTTTTTCTTGATCACAGGTGCAGTGAAATGCTTGTGTTATAGCTCCAATGGTGCAGTATTTTACACAGCACGAATACAGTCTGACTGCTTACTGTTGTAGTTCCCCTTATATATTGAATAACCATCCTAGGATGGCCAGTCATAAAAAGCTTTATCACTACATCAAGATAATTCCACTCATTTCCCAAAACTCTTTCCCCGCAGGAGGATCTGAAAATCTCCCCCAGCAGAGACTTGCAGAAAGATAATCCATTAATAAATGTTGTTGAAAGTGTTGCTGTAATGCAATGCCTCTTTCCGTAGGTCCACACTTTACTGGTGAGCTTACTTATAATTGCCCCGGCTCTGCGGGAGGGAGGAAGGCTGTCATCTATTATTGGTAGATAAGTTGGATGACCGTTCAAAACTATTTTCCCAGTTGTCTAGAATGTACTGAATTCGTAAGTCGGATATTTCCTAGTTCCCAGTTGTTTTGAATGCGGCATATAGCAAGATATATTACATTAAAGGAGATAGGAATACCCTTGGGAAATTAATGGAGAACGTGTTTTCACCTCACACAGTAGACTGTCGACCAATCGCGTTCACGTTGGCATGCAGCTGCTAAAGTAATCGTTACGCAATCCCTTTTAAAAGTCAAGAGTATGAGTCAAGAAACCTGCCTATTTTCCTCTAAAGTACCTAATGTCACGATTCCAAAACTATACGATATTACAGAGAACAAGTTATCTATATCGGAATATATTTGTATTATTGTTCTTGTTGAAGTTGTTTTTGGAGCTAGCGCCCAATTTATGGAGTCATTTTCACGCCATATGTACTAAATTCAAAATAAAATAAATCGTGAACATGAAAAAAAAAGTTGAGAATGTAAACATATTTTCGAGGACGGGTGAAATAATGGATGTTGAAATCAAAATAGAAATGTAAACTAACATAAAACATCAAAACTATTTTAAGTCGTTGCCAGCCTGTAGTTAGCCACTGCCAGCCATAGGGTTGTCCATATGTTTTTATTAAACCAAGTCACGTCGAAATAAGCCATTTTGATTTTAGACCCATCACTAATGTATCCAGTTAGCTAGCTAGGTAACGTTACATCTATCCACCATGACGACACTCTAAAATCATGAGATTGAAATCATATTTCACCCTTTACGGACAGCTACTTGGTTTACAGAAAGCATACTTTCAAACTAGTCATATCTGAATTACACTTAGAAAAACGTTCTGGACTAGCTGGCTATTTAAGCTAGAGACATTCCAACTTGGTCAAAGTATGATAATGCATTTCCCCATATATCCAGCTGATGTTCACAGCAGAGTATTCAGAGGTGGTTTTGGCCTCATCTCTGTGCTGACCCAGACTATGAATAAGTTTCAAGTCCAGTGCCACCGCATCAGCAAGCACAGGTACATCAATTGCATGGTCAGGGGCATCATCAGCTGACAGAGGTGCAGGGACAAACCCAGAGATAGCTGCATTCCTCTAGTAACCAGGATGGCCAGGTGCATATCAATGGTCCTAGAATACAGGAAATGTGTACTTTTGCTGTCTATACTCAACCCATCATAGGGTCTACCCTATTTTGGCGATTGATAAATTCAGCCAATCTGTAAATGATGCATTACTTTTCTCATCATGTCTCACGCACTCACACTTTTTTTGCATGTTACACATGCAAAGTTGTTATTTTGGTACTTTACACATTTGCAGACACAAAATAAGATTAATAGACATGCTCTCTCTGATACATAGTGATGCACACTTAAATCTCTCTCTTTCTGATAGTGACACACTGTCTTGTATGCCTCTTCCACCTCACTACACCGTTTCTCATTACAATTATTAAATTAAATAAACTTAAACATAACCTTATCAATGTGAATTTTCTCCCTTTTGCTTGAAGGTCCTTTCTGAACCTCTTCCGGAGGCAGGCTGCCTCTGGAAAAATAAAAATGAACCCTTCTTCTAGAACACCAGGCAAGAATACAAAGGCCTTTTATTCAGTCTATGGCTTCCTGGAAATCCATCAGAAGCAGACAAATCTCTGCAAGAGTCTGTCCCTGGGGGAAGATTGCAGTTAATTAATGTTTTATTACTAGTTGTGTTGTATGAGTCAGATTTATTTATACATTTCATTTATCCTTCTCCAGTCCAATGCTGACACTGTAGTCGGCCTCATCGCTCCCGAAATGAGCGGGAGAGGATCCTTCAGGGCTGCCATAGTCAAACTTTAAGGACTTTGTTAAAGATGTGGAAACTGCAGGTGAGCGTCAGCCTTTGTATTTTTTTAATTGTCAACATTTAATGGTAATAAACCAACAGGGCTGGGAAGATAATGTGTTCAGTTGCTGATTACCAGTTTATAAATGGTAACATCTATTGGATTACTCACCTAGTAACATAGTCCAATTACTTTGCCTTCTAAAGCCATAGTTAATACTATGAACAAAGCAATGTTTTTCACATTGACACCAGCAAACACACACCGGTAATTGTTTCAGGAGGAATGGAGGAAAAGGAAGCGGCAATGCACGGCGAATTAGTAGGAGAGAAAGATGGACAAGAAGTGGAGCCATCCAGTTTAACAGTTCCCACTATCCCTATAGTTATGCCATGGCTGATGGGTCAGGGGCACATAAGAAATTAGTTAAAGTATTTTATACAAATACTGTTTAAATGTAGGCCTTAGACACTCACTGTAAATAAGACAAAACAATATTTTACCCTTTTCTTGTCCTCATATAGCAAAGTGGCACATCCCAAATTATGCTGAGCCGCAGGTCTATGACCCATGAAGTGTCCGTCATTTTGTCAACAAAGCAGCATGGTGCATCGTCCAGAGACATTTATATTTTCCATAAAATGTTATAATTTTCAAACTAGTTTTCATTGGGACGGCAGATAAAGCAATCACTGACATATGAACACAGAATCCTAGTCATTACTACACAGGATTAATTGCATCACTTGACATTCTGTTGCTAGTTTCTATTTGAAGGTTTAATTTCTGTTCAAAAAGATCACCATTTACCATGTAGTGAAAACATTTATTTTCTTTTACATTTAATGACTGCAACCATTTGTATTTTAGTTATTTAAATAAACTTTGTCCATAGTGTGGTGGCAGAATTTGGGGTGAGCTGTTCTGTAGCCTATTTGGTGTTGGACTGTGATATGCCTTTCATAGACTCCTAGTATGTCTGCACCCTAACACAATGCCATTGTGCTCTGGAACTGTTGCTTGTATAAATAACTTGTAACAGTAGGATTGTATTATTACCTCTCACTACATAAAGGGACATGCAACCATTTACTCTGAAATCTTCCCTGCAGCTCCTTGTTTGAAGACTATTCTATTATACAATTAAAATAGTCTGCCTGAATCTTTGGTTACTAATGTTGTGGAAAATTTTATCCAATCAAAAAAATAAAAAATAAACAAATAACATTTTATAAAAATATATATTATTGTTATTTATTTTATATAAATAGGCCAATTGGTCTCATTTTGAATTACTGGACTAGACTTATTCCTTGCGACAGTATCAAGCAGCGGTATAAGGATAATACAGCCAAAAGTAGCAGCACATACTTCAAAACAGATGCATAAATATCTTGTCCATAGTCTCGAGATGGTGAGGTTGGGTCAATGGCTGCTTTGAGCAGTGTCATATCCTGGGCACTCCACTGGTGGGACCTCAATTCCCTGGCCATGCTCCTCCAGCAGGCAGGCATCGTCCAAGCTGTTTAAATCCTGAAAAAATGGAAAATCATGTTACATTTACAACCACTTTTTAAAATATATATATTTTTTTAGATGAGACTTACATTTTCATAGTGGCTCCTTTAAAATCTATAACTCCACATTGCCAGGGAAGGTGACAGGATTCTGTACTTTCTCATAGCTGGTTGGGGGTCAGATTTTGCTCGGTGTGCAGAGGATGTTTATCCCATCCATTGGTAAAGGTGTCTAGGTCTGCTTGGAGGCACACAATAGGTGACCTGTCAAACAGCCTTCAAGGGAGCCCTCATCTTCCAAACTGTAGGACATTGTAAAATGTTTGACACGGCGATCCACACATCCCACCATAACCGTTAGCATAGGAGAGAGCATTTGAAGCAACATAATGAAACATTCAACATCATAGCCAGTCCTGTCCAACAACAAATGTTAACCTTTGAGCATGAGGTGATGTAATTGGTCAAAGTATTCTAAGGTACTTTGCATTTCTACTTCACCGTCTCCAGTTGAATTGACCCGTTTCAACCCCATCACTGTGCACTTTCACCATCCTGTGATGCTCATAATTGATTTAATCTGTAGTCTAATAAACTGCATGGTTTCCAGAGGCATAGTGTCACGATTCTTCAAAGTCGAACCCAGAAGCAGACCAGGACAAGGAGAGTAGGAAAAAGATGAGTATTTATTTACAAGTGAATGGGTAGATATATCCAGGTGGTGTAGCGGGTAGCGGTGATGAGTTGATGGGAGTAAATAGGTGGATCCAATGGGGAAGCGGAATCTTCTGACGACCAGGCGGGAATGGGGTAAATGATCCGGGTGAGTAACTGAAGACAGAACAAACAGAGGTAAGTTCAAGGCAAGCAATACGTAACAAACAACAAAACAACTTCTATCCAACTTGAGGCTGATACTCTGGCACAACATACTGTTCATGGCTAACGATCCGGCAGGGAATGGATGTCAGGTCCGGGCTTATGAAGAGGAGAGATGATCAGGACCAGGTGTGCAGATAGCTGATGGGATACAGGTGCGGGTAATCAGAAACCCCAACTGGCTACATTGCCCGGCAACCAGACAGGGTGCGTTCCAGGACGCCGGAAAAACTCTCCAAGACAGAACATAGGTAAAAAACAGACTCAGGAAACGGGATTCGTGACAGTACCCCCCCTCCGACGAACGCCACCGGGCGGACTACCCGGAGCGCCAGGGTGGAGGCGGTAAAAGTCACGAAGCAGGTCATCGTCAAGGATCTGACGCCAAGGAATCCAACTCCTCTCCTCAGGACCATATCCTTCCCAATCCACTAAATACTGGAACCCTCGACCCCGCCGTCTGGAGTCCATGATGCGGCGCACCGTGTAGACAGGACCACCTCCGATCATCCGAGGAGGAGGGGGTAGCAGAGGACTGAGGTGAACCGGCTTGAGGCAGGAGACATGAAAGGTGGGGTGTACTCGAAGCGTTGCCGGCAATTTGAGTCGGACCACAGCAGGGTTAATGATTCTCTGCACCACGAACGGACCAATGAACTTTGGTGACAGTTTCCTCGACTCAGTCCGTAGAGGAAGATCCCGTGTTGCCAACCACACCTTATCTCCGATGGTATAAGCGGGAGCAGGAATACGGCGACGATTCACCTGGATCTGATACCGGTCAGAAACTCTAAGGAGGACCTTCCTGGCCCGATGCCAGGTCCGGTGGCAACGACGAATGTGGGCCTGGACAGAAGGGACCGAAAGATCCCTCTCCTGAGAAGGAAACAAGGGAGGTTGGTATCCGTACAGGCATTGGAAGGGGGACATCCCAGTGGCAGATGAAGGAAGGGTATTATGGGCATACTCGACCCAGGGTAATTGAGTTGACCAAGAGGTGGGATCAGAGGAGACAAGACAACGCAGCGTGGACTCCATCTTCTGGTTGGCTCTCTCCGCCTGACCATTAGATTGGGGGTGAAATCCAGATGTGAGACTGACTGTAGCTCCAATGGCCAAACAGAAAGATTTCCAGACAGCAGAGGTAAACTGAGGACCACGGTCAGAAACAATGTCACAGGGTAACCCGTGGACCCTGAACACCTCCCTAACCAGGATCTCGGACGTCTCAGTGGCAGAAGGCAGCTTGGAGGGGAACAAAGTGGGCAAACTTGCTGAATCTATCTACAATGGTCAGAATAACCGTGTTACCAACAGAAGAGGGCAACCCCGTGACAAAATCCAGAGCCAGATGCGACCAAGGTCGCCGGGGAATAGGTAGGGGGTGAAGAAGCCCAGAGCTGGCCCGATTGGTACTCTTATTCTGCGCACAAACAGGACAAGCGGCAACAAACCTCCGAGTATCTTCTCCCATGGCAGGCCACCAAAATCTTCTGCGCAGTAGCGCCATAGTCCGAGCAACACCAGGGTGACAAGCTATCTTGCTGGCGTGGGACCACTGAAGGACAGCAGAACGAACCGACTCAGGCACAAACAACCGACCGGGTGGACCGTTACCGGGCCCGGGCTGTGTCCGAAGAGCCGCCATCACCTCCTCCTCAATCCTCCATGTAACGGCTCCCACGACAACGTTCTGGGGAAGAATCGTCTCAGTCTTGGCCTCACTCTCCTCCGTCTTGGAGAACATCCGGGACAGGGCGTCCGCCTTCCCGTTCTTCGACCCAGGTCGGAACGTCAGGGAAAAATTGAAGCGTCCAAAAACAAAGCCCATCGGGCCTGACGAGAGTTGAGACGTTTAGCCGATTGCACGTAAGCCAGATTCTTGTGGTCAGTCCAGACCACAAACGGTTGCTCCGCTCCCTCCAACCAGTGACGCCACTCCTCCAAGGCAAGCTTCACAGCGAGAAGCTCCCGGTTACCCACATCGTAGTTTCTTTCAGCTGGAGAAAGACAAGAGTAGAAGGCGCAGGGATGGAGTTTACCGTCAGTGGAGCTACGCTGGGACAGGATGGCGCCCACCCCCACATCAGACGCATCCACCTCCACAACGAACTGACGGGAAGTGTCAGGTTGAGAGAGAATCGGGGCGTTGGTGAATCGGCTCTTCAAATCTAGAAATGCTCGGTCTGCCTCAGGAGACCAACAGAATTTTCTGGTGCAAGACGTCAGTACAGTTAAAGGGGCGGCCACCCGGCTGTAATCACAGATAAACCTCCGATAAAAATTTGCAAACCCCAGGAATCTCTGGAGCTGCAATCTCGAACCGGGCTGGACCCAATCCCGAACTGCCCGAACCTTCTCTTGGTCCATCTTGAGCTCTCCCCTGGAGATGATGTAACCGAGGAAGGACGTCGTGTGGGCGTGAAAATCACACTTCTCAGCCTTCACGAACAGACGGTTCTCCAATAACCGCTGCAGGACCTGCTTGACATGCTGAACGTGGCTAGAAAGCTCCTTCGAGAAGATGAGGATATCATCCAGGTAAACAAACACAAAAATACCAATCATATCTCTCAGAACGTCATTCACCATACTTTGGAACACAGCAGGAGCGTTGGTCAGTCCAAACGGCATCACCTGGTACTCGAAATGTCCCATCGGAGTATTGAACCCAGTCAACCACTCGTCTCCCTCCTTGATCCGAACCAAATGATAAGCATTACGTAAATCAAGCTTCGTAAAAACCGTAGCACCCTGTAAAGAATCGAAAGCCGAGCTCATCAAGGGCAGGGGATACTTGTTCTTGACCGTAATATCATTCAAACCCTGATAATCAATACACGGTCGAAGAGAGCCATCCTTCTTGCTCACAAAAAAAAATCATGCTCCCAGAGGTGATGACGAGGGCCGAATGAGACCTGCAGCTAGAGACTCCTTGATGTAGGTCTCCAAGGCCTCACGTTCAGGTCGAGAGATACTGTATAACCGTCCCTTGGGTAAGGAAGCTCCACGAAACAGATTAAATCGCACAGTCATAAGGTCGGTGGGGAGGAAGGGACTGAGCCTTCTGTTTACTGAATACTTCACCCAACTCGTGATATGTTTCTGGAACCAGGGACAAATCAGGAGGAACAGAGTCACTGATCTGACTGGAAATGGCAGGAGAACAGGCAGTCCTAAGACAGTTAGCATGACAATCAATGCTCCAACTAGTTACCTTACCCGTCACCCAATCAAACGAGGGATTGTGTTCCTTCAGCCAGGGGTAACCAATAACCAGAGGAACATGGGGTGAGGACAGAATGAAGAAGGAGAAACTCTGAATGATTCCCCGACAACAACATCTTAACCGGTTCAGTCCTCATAGTGATCCGTGCCAGACTACTGCCGTTCAGAGTGGTTGCTTCAATGGCTTCCGGCAATTGCTCCTTAGAAAGCCCCAGCTGTTCCACCAAGTCGGCATCAATAAAGCTGCCATCGGCACCTGAATCGATAAAAGCGTTAATCTCTAAGCTCTGATCCTTATTCATAAGGGTCGCAGGAAAACGGGGTCTGACAGGATTCTGGAGAGGTTGAATCTGGCTCGCTAAAATTCCTCCCAAAACTAGCGAGCCGGGCAGTTTAACGAGCGCTGTGGACAAGTGGAGATGTAATGTCCTGAGCTACCACAGTAGAAACAGCTGTTGGTCTCACGTCTACGTTGGCGCTCCTCCTTAGTTAGCCCGTGTCGCCCCACTTGCATTGGTTCAGGATCTGGTGGCAAGACCCCTCCACTAATCCCGTGTGGGGAATAACGATCAATACGTTCTGGTTGACTTCCTGAACCGAATGGTAACCGAGTTGCTGATTGATTGGATGGGCCCCACTGCTTCTCCCTCCTCTCTCGGACTCTATTATCTACCCGAATAGATAAAGTGACCAAGCTGTCTAGATCACTAGGCTCTGGATAGGATATCAGCTCGTCCTTGAGTTGCTCCGACAACCCCTGGTAAAAAGCCGCTTGTAGTGACTCCTCATTCCAACCGCTCTCCACAGACAATGTCCTGAACTCGATCATAAAGTCTGCCACACTGCGAGCTCCTTGGCGAAGAGTGAACAAACGTTTAGCTGCGTCCTTACCTCGGACTGGATGATCAAAAAGCCTTCTCAGCTCTCCCGTGAATTCCTGGTATGAAGACATGCAGGTCCCCTGTCGTTCCTAAACGGCTGAAGCCCATTCCAGAGCTCTTCCACGCAGCAGTTCAATAACAAAGGCTATCCTAGCCTTGTCAGTGGCGTAGGAATGGGGCTGCAGATCAAACACTAACCCACACTGCATAAGAAACGAACGGCATCTTCCCAAATCCCCTTCATATTTATCAGGCGTCGGTACCTTGGGTTCACGGAAGGAAAACGCATCAGGCACGGCAGGTAAGATGGGTGAAATAGGTGGTGAATGAATCGCCAGCAAACTGAGCTGATCCTGGATCTGTGTCAAGCTAGCAGATAATTTCTGGATTGCAACCGCTATCTCCTGTAGCTCCGTCTTGTGTTGTCCCAATGTCCTCCCCTGCTGGGTAATGGCATGGCAAACGGAATCCAGGTCCGCTGGGTTCATTCTTGGCCGGATCGTTCTGTCACGATTCTTCAAAGTCGAACCCAGAAGCAGACCAGGACAAGGAGAGTAGGAAAAAGGTGAGTATTTATTTACAAGTGAATGGGTAGATATATCCAGGTGGTGTAGCGGTGATGAGTTGATGGGAGTAAATAGGTGGATCCAATGGGGAAGCGGAATCTTCTGACGACCAGGCGGGAATGGGGTAAATGATCCGGGTGAGTAACTGAAGACAGAACAAACAGAGGTAAGTTCAAGGCAAGCAATACGTAACAAACAACAAAACAACTTCTATCCAACTTGAGGCTGATACTCTGGCACAACATACTGTTCATGGCTAACGATCCGGCAAGGAATGGATGTCAGGTCCGGGCTTATGAAGAGGAGAGATGATCAGGACCAGGTGTGCAGATAGCTGATGGGATACAGGTGCGGGTAATCAGAAACCCCAACTGGCTACATTGCCCGGCAACCAGACAGGGTGCGTTCCAGGACGCCGGAAAAACTCTCCAGGACACAACATAGGTAAAAAACAGACTCAGGAAACGGGATTCGTGACACATAGTGGGAGAACCACACAACACTATCATCACGTGACTCCAAGTTTACTTCGATATGATGGTTATTATATCAATATTGACACAAAGGCATTTCCACAGCCATTTCTCACACAATGAATTTTACCGGCAAGACCGCACCATGTCCAAACAAATGATCGGTCGGCATTTATCAAGTTGTACCGAAACTGTCTGTTTCCATCACAGCTGTCATCATTTTGTTATACAGTACTTGCATAAAAAGTGAATGGAAACGTTGTCTATAAAGCACTCATTTTCAAAGCATTTAAATACCAGTTATGCATGAAACAGCACAGCTTGTCTTCTCTACTCCGTGTAGGGATTATAATTTAGGTGTAGGCCACTTGTCTAAGTATAGTCTTGGTGAAATTTCAATAATGTGGTCATAATCTATGTATTCAGCACATACAAATAGTGGTGGAAATTAATGTTGATTGTGAATGTTTTTACCAGAGATAAATCTTCCCTTACCACAACCACAGACATGAAACATGCATCTTGGGATGTCCACATTCTCCACTCCTTAGTCTGTCCTCACCCTAGATGCTGACAGACAGACACTGGGATTATAATAAAGACAATTATTCGTCATATTTCAAGGTGTAATTCAGTCACTCTCCTCTGTGATGTATGAAACTTGGTCAACATGAATATATATTTGTCTTGATAGACAAGGCCTCAGGCAGACCTGGCATATGGTCTGATTCGAGACCATATACAAACAAGTGCCTGATTCTACACAGCACTACTGAGGGAATGATGCGGTTACCTTAATGGAAAGCCAAGTTTCTCTACAGACTCCAGGAAGAAACCAATGGCAGTTGATGCTTTGTTGTTGGTTGCTGCACTGTGTACATGATCTATAGGACATCATTATGAAACTGATTGTGTAATACAAAAAAATAACATGTATATAAAAACAGCGGGGCTGTTGTATAATTCAAACCCATTTTGAATAGAAAGCATTGGATTATCCACATTGAGTCAGACAAACGTCAAATACCATGGGAGGTCAATCGGTTAACTTTCTTGAGAAGCTGTCTATACCACCAAATATAAAAAGCCATATCTGTTGAAAGACCATTGGACAGTTTTGTATACTTCCGAAAGCAGGAGTCTTGCAGTGAAATACAGAGGCAGCATAGTATGGGCTAGGAGTTATGACTAAATGTGCACCCTGATCAGAAAGGGGTTTTAGCTTACCTGATCAATGTGTGGTTGGTGTCCACATGTATGAGGGAAAGAGGACACCGAACAGAGTATGTTCTGACAACACAACCAAGTCGTGCCATTCTTTGCTGTATTCCTGCAGCATCGACACTCGGGTCCACTGACTCGATGACCCATTACTTTCAGACATTCTCTCACCATCCTATTGTGGTGAACTTGTCTTGATTGTGTCCACCAGATTGTCCAGCTCCTCATCTATCATTTGGCTGCATATTCCCTCACCACGATACTGTATTTTTTACATTGGTCAGTTTGTGTTGAGATGCCAAGCAGTTGCAAGATACAGGCAGATCCATTTCAATCAGCTGTTGAAGGTGCTGTTCTGACAATCAGTTTAAGACGTCCCATTTCGCCATCCAACTCAACAACAATTGATGGGGCACATGTTTCTTCCATTGCAGCATTGACGAGACTATACAGGTTGGGGAGACCCCGCACTACCTTTTGTGGCAAGTCTACTTGATTTGCTAGTGAGCGGAGGATGGGTATAATTTGTGGAACGTTCCAACAGGAATCTGTTCCAAAAACTTTGTAAAGTACAAGCAACGTATACAAAGTAGCATGATCAATTCACCTAGCGAACTATAGCCGAATAGGCATCAACTCACCACGTAGCTTATTCTTAATGTTTGAGAACTTTTTCAGAATAAATGTGGTGAGTGAAAACTTAAGGAAATAGCCCACTCCCTACACGGTACTTTATTCGGCCACTATACAACTTTGTTTGCGTTGTTTGTTGGCAACCTTATTTACTACGTTTTTGTTGGAATGTTCCACAAACGAATGTTCCACAAATTATACTGATAAATATAATCTCAATGGTGCTGACAAACTAAGTAATCAAGGACCAGAGGAAGGCATTGCATAGCCTGCTGTAATCTGTACAGGAGCGTCTCCATAATGTGCCTCCCCATAGACTCCCCATAGTCTATGAAAGGCAAACAGCTGGTATCAGGCAAGATTTGGTCTTGACTTCAGGTATTGGAATAGCTATTTAGGGTTGTCACGGTTTTCACTCTCGCTCTCTCTCTCACACACACACACACAAGCCATGTTCAGAATACCCGGGTACAGAAAGGGAAGATTTGGCACGTAGTGGTGACGTCAGACCGTCTACTTAAGTAGGCAAAAGAAAAAAAAATGACAAAATTCAGCTAATGAAAGGTGCAGTGTTCCTGACGACTGTCGCCTCTCCTGGGATGATTGCAGGATTTGGCTCAACGTTAGCCTTGGCCAAGAAAAATAGCCAGGGATAGTTTAGCATGGTAGTTATGATTGATGTAGGCTAGCATTACATCTAGGCAATTTAGATGTATGTTAGCCCTGACCGATGACGGAGTGATATTACACTGGTCCACATAATCTGACTACTAACATTAATTGTCCAAAATGTATTGCATTTCTTGCATAGCCTCCCTGGGTGTATGGCAATTTTATATTATGAAGAAAAACAAATTGCTCGCGCTGAAGACATCTCTCTGTATTTGGGTGTTTACCAGCATTTGTAACTTGAGTCTGAAAATTATCTGTATAAAACAGTTCATTTGATAATACTTGTGGAATATACAAATACTTGATTGTGTTCGTTGATAGTGTTAAGACGAACTGTCACTCCAAAACTAGCGGGCCAATGAAGACTCATTGTCAACTCCTCCCTCTAAACCCCGCCCTTCACGGAAAAATAATGCCAAAACACTCAATCGAAAAGACTGTCAGTGAAAGCAAAGAAACAGACATCGAAAGCAAAGATACGAGTAGCGTAACCAAAAGGTAGTACATGCAGGCAAGAGCGTAGGCATTATTGGAACGTATTTATTGATAATATCTGTTGGAAAAAAGTTTGGCTGTTGCCACACACATACCTACTTGTTAACAAAATTAAGGAAGTTTCCTTTAAAATTATTCACAAATATTACCCTGCCAACCACTATATGAAGAAGTTTAAGGAAAACATAAACTCAAATTCTTTTGGCCTAATTTTATATTCACAAATGTAAATTTACAAACAAAACACCACATCTTCTTACCTTACACAAATAAACTGAACTGTTTTTTAAGACAATTAAATACTCTTCTGACAAAAAAGCTGTTAGAATTATAAGTGTATGTGCGTCCCTTAAGGTCCTTGTGTAATGTGATATTGTACCCTAGCCCAATTGTCCTTTATATATTATGTATATATACTTGTGTTCCCACATGTACTTCCTGTATTGATTTGTTGTTAATAAAAAAAAATAGAATATATATATTTATATCATTTTAAAAAGAGCATAGGCAAAATGTATTCAATAGGATTGGTTGCTGGGAAAGTTGAACCGAAAACGATTTTTGCATTCGTTTTCAAATATTGTTTAAAATCAATTGTCATAGTGTTTTTCTCGCGCTTTAAAATGATTTGCTTACGAGTTTTTTGATTTTGCTTTTGAAGTCTTATTTTTGTTTACAATTTCTATACATTTTGCTTTCAATTATTTGTTTTGATTTCAACATCCATTATTTCACCCGTCCTCGAAAATATAATATTTACATTATACATCTTTATTTTTCATGTTCACGATTTTATTTTATTTTGAATTCAATACATATGGCGTGAAATTGACCCCATACCAATTGATTCCCATTCACTCATTGACAGCGCTCCTTGTCCCAGTATCGCCCAGAATGCACCCCGCGGCCCTTTGACGACACGTCGACGACGTACGCAATGGGCGTTAATACGATTCCAATTGAGCTTTCCATCTCCTGTGGAGAGATGTACTGCTTGGATTCTTTACCTACAATAGAAATAAGCTGAAACATTTTTATGTAATTAATTTAATTATTCTTTTGGACAAATTTCATATACACAAATGTAAATTTACAAACAAAACACCACGTTTTCTTACCTTACAAAAATAAATTGAACTGTAAGACACTTTAAGACAATTAAATACTCTACTAACAAAAAAGCTGTTAGAATTATAAGTGTATGTATGTCCCTTAAGGTCCTTGTGTAATGTATATTATTTATATATACTTGTGTTCCCACATGTACTTCCTGTATTGATTTGTTGTTAATAAAAATAAAAAAATTCCTCAGTGGTCATCCAAAAACGGGGGTTCCTCTAGATAACACAGCCACAAAGACAATTATTGTAAACATTTATGAAAACAAAAATGTTAGCAGTGTGGTTAAGGTTTGGTTTAAAATGTAAGAAGATAAATTGTAGAAATAGGCGGAGTTTATGACTTTGTGGCTGTGTTAACTAGTGAAAACCAATACGTAATTTGTGGTGGCTGAAGTAAAAGGTAAATAACACAACATGATCTAAGAAAATGATAGCTAGTTGTGATAGTCGTTTTATATATCTCGGCCAGTGACTGATTAGTCATGATAGATAGATAGCTTATTATTAAAGAGGCACTTAGCTAAAGTTAGCTAACGTTACGTTAACGTCGTCAGCCCTTGAGATCAGGGCCTAGCTAGATTTGTTACATAGTCACTTTAGACTATGGTTCTCTAGTTGAAACCATATAACGTTAGCTAGGTAACTGTTAGATAGCTAACGTTAGACGACTCTAATCAGCCTGCTAGCTAGCTAACTTACCTAATACCCATGCATTATTATTAGGATGATGCTGCTCTATCCTGAAACGTTGTAAGAGCTAGTTTATTTAACCTTGTTACCTCTCACTTTATCTTTAATGCTGTGTTAATTTGCTGGTGCTATACTTCTCTGTATTATTGAAGCAATACTTAGCTAATACACTACACTGCCAATACACTACCAATCAAAATGAGATTGGCTATCACGCAGAGCCTCACAAGTTTTACTATTGTTGCCGCACAGGAATGTAAATGTCGGAGGACCAGGAAGCCCAGGAGGATGAGTTGCTTGCTCTAGCGAGTATTTACGATGAAGAGGAGTTTCACAGAGCCAAATCTGCACAGGGCGGTGAGATACAACTATGCCTTGAACTTCCTCCTAGTTTCAAGTTGATAGTCGATGGTAAGGCTGTTTACCTTCCTCTCCATTAATACTGAGTGTCCCTTTAAAATGAATCAACTGTCAATCAGCATTAAAACCTGAACAATCAAATGTGTTGTATGTTTCTGGCAGGAAACAAGCAGACCGAATATGACATATCTTTCCTACCTCCTCTGGTGCTTAACTTTGAACTTCCTGCTGACTACCCTTCTTCCTCATCTCCGGTCTATACACTAAGTTCCAAATGGCTGTCAAGGGACCAGGTGAGGTAGACCCATCAACATGACAAGAAATCACATAACATGTTTCAACAATATTCCCCTTGTCCTCTAGCTTGGAAACCCAACTTTGAATTTCATTGAATTCTACGTTGGGCATAAATGAGCGTTTTGAATAAGGAAAGATGTCCCTCACATGACCTCTACAAGCCAGAATGTTGAATCTAATTATATTTTAACTTACTTTACCTGTTGTCTGAGCGGTTGGTCCTGTTGAAGGTAGTAAAGTCAGACATTCTATCCTCAGGGAAAGTATGATTACATCAACTTTTCAAGGCGATGGTAGTACATTCAGGTTTCTATTATGTGAAGCATGCGCACAAGATGAAAATACATGCACGAGATGCATGCATACTTGCCAAACTCGTGTACGTATTTACATGCTTCTATGCATGCTTCAGGTGATAAATATCGGAAAGCACTACCAGTGCTTTGAAAAGTTAATATAATTATACTTTCCTGTGGATATATTCTCACATTCCTACCTGCAAAAGGACCAACCGCACGGACAACAGGTAAAGTAAGTTAAAATCAAATTTTATTCAACATTCTGGTTTGTAGACGTCGTGAGAGGAAACCTTCCTGATCCAAACTCTCACTCATGCCCGATGTAGAATTCAACGAAATTCAACGTTGGGTCTACAGGCTCCTCACCAACCCTTCTCTTTCTCCCCCTCAGATGACTTCTCTATGCAAGCGCCTGGATGGGCTGTGGGAGGAGAACCAGGGCTGTGTTGTTCTCTTCACATGGATCCAGTTCCTTAAGGAGGAGGCCTTTGCCTTCCTCGACGTCAAGTCTCCCCTGGAGGTGGTCAAGGGGGGCAACGCTCCGGTGGAATGGAAGAGGAGTGAGGCTGGTGTGAAGCGGGCGGGTAGTCTAACCGGGGAGAAGGATAAACTGGAGCCCCTGCTGGAGCTGGACCCCCGTGCTGTCCTGGTGGTTGACCCCCGTACTGATATCCTACCTCAGCTCCTGGACTTTGATGAAGCTCAGCGGCAGAAGGTGTTTGACGCCAAGGCGTTCTGCTGTGGTATCTGCTTCATGGAGAAGCTGGGCTCGGGCTGCCTGTGCTTTAAGGAATGCCAGCATGTGTACTGCAAGACCTGCATGACGGAATACTTCCAGATTCAGATCCGCGACGGCAACGTTCAGTGCCTTAACTGCCCCGAGCCCAAGTGCACCTCCTTGGCTACACCCTCACAGGTAACTTTGACTCTTGTGACATTAATGAGCTCTTGTGACAATCTTATGAGCACTGACTAATGCACTGCCCCTTTTACAGGTCAAGCTCCTTGTCGGGGAGGAGTTGTTTGCGCGTTATGACCGCCTTCTGCTTCAGTCCAGCCTGGATCTGATGGCTGACGTGGTGTACTGCCCTCGCCAGTCCTGCTGCCAGGCTGTGATGGTGGAGCCAGACACCACCATGGGCATTTGCCCTGCCTGCCAGTACGCCTTCTGCACCCTCTGCAAACGGGGATACCACGGCCTGTCCCACTGCAAGGTCACAGCAGGTAAAGGAAATAGTTTACATTATATTTCATAGTTTATATAGTATATTACCTTACAAGTAATTAGTTATATGCTGTGCACAGTCTATACACTAAAGATGATCAATCAAAATGTAGGTTAGAGTAATGGTTATGGTATTGAGAGTGGTCTCTACCTCCTGCCTTGTAGATGAGCTGCGAGGCCTGCGGGATGAGTATATATCTGCCAGTGCTGAGGGGAAGAAGTTCATGGAGCAGCGCTTTGGGAAGCGGGTCATCCAGCGTGCTGTGGAGGAATCCTTCAGCAGGGATTGGCTTAATGAGAACTGTAAAGGCTGCCCTCGCTGTGGCACTAATATACAGGTATGTTGCTCTCCGCACTACACAGCTTTATAACTAGTTAGTATGCATATGTTTTGCTGCTCCTACATGATTTTGATCTATCATCTTCTCTGTTCTGTCTTTATGTGTAGAAGGTTGATGGCTGCAACAAGATGACTTGCACCTCGTGTAAGCAGTACTTCTGCTGGCTGTGTCTGGGCCAGCTCACACGTGTCAACCCCTACAGCCACTTCAACAACCCCTCCTCGCCTTGCTTCAACCAGTCAGTGGCTTTGCTATGTCTGACAATTGGCTCTGTGTCCTTTTGAGGTGTAGGATACATAAGGATTATGCACAAAGGGGGGAATTCAGACACGAGTTACATATGCATCAATTTAAATTTCACTTTTCTCTCTATGCATATTCTGAACTTGAATTTAAGCATGGGGAAATTACCAGTGCCAGCAAGGTAAGCGTTTAGGGTGGAGATCAAAGAAACAGGTGTGGCAGAGGTGTGTCTACAGATGCATCCTATTCTAACCTGGACTTAATTCCCTAATATTTCCACCACTTTTTTATGCACGAGGAAACGGTGAATACAGTTGAGTTAACCTGCCGGTTCCAAGTGGAAAAAGCATCTACTTAATTTTTTCCAATACACAGTTCCATGATCAGTGCAGGCAACTAGGGTATTTTTGAAAATACTATTCTACATATTATAATTATATTGTAGGCAACACTACTTCCAACGTTACCACTGATGAACTTAATGTGTCAATTTTCAGAATGAATCAAACCACCTTTTTTTTGTTCATGTGGAAAAGGAGTGGCGCAGCGCCCTAAGGCACTGCATTGCAGTCCTTGAGGCGTCACTACAGACCCGGGTTCGATCCCAGGCTGTATCACAACTGGCTGTGATCGGGAGTCACATTTGGCCCAGCGTCGTCCGGGTTAGGGGAGGGTTTGGCTGGGGGGGGGGGCTTTACTTGGCTCATCGAACTCTAGTGACTCCAAATCCATGTGTATATATTTTTTATTTAACTAGGCATGTCAGTTAAGAACAAATTCTTATTTACAATGACTGCCTTCCCCCGTGCCAAACACGGACGACGCTGGGGCAGGTAGCCTAGTGGTTAGAGCATTGGACCAGTAACCGAAAGCTTGCTGGATCGAATCCCTGAGCTGACAGTTAACCCACTGTTCCCCGGGCGCCGAAGACATGGATGTCGATTATGGCAGCCCCCTGCAAATCTCTTATTCAGAGGGGTTGGGTTAAGTGCGGAAGACACATTTCAGTTGAATACATTCAGCTGTACAACTGACTAGGTATCCCCTTTTCTCTTTCCAATTGTGCGCCACCCTATGGGACTGCCTATCACGGCAGAATGTGATACAGCCTGGAATCGAACCAGGGACTGTTGTGACGCCTTAGACCGCTGCGCCACTCTGGAGCACTTATGTAATATTTTGTTTTGTTTTTAAATCTATCCATGGGTTCTGAAACGGAGAGCCATGAAAACATATGCACATTTGTATCTTTGTATATTCTGACCGCGTTCCCCATACATTCAAGTCTTGGGCCAATCAAATTAAATGAACACCGTATTTAAAGGGATTGCTTTAGATAAATGAACAGAAACTAATTGAACAAAAACTCACTGATCAAATTGTGTTTTCTGGGGTTGAATTAAATGTATTTAGTGTGCGCAAGGGAACCACGCCCGCAAACCTCGTTATGCACCTCCATAAGGTCATTCTAAATACCAACTACTGAAGTGCGTACGAAAGGCGTACATTTCCAAAGTCTGAATCGGCCCCATAGAATGTCTATCTAACCTTTTTTTTATTGGCTTCTTAATTAATGAGTAAAAATGACAAATTTCTTGTGTTTCTTTGTTGTTATTTTATAGGCTGTTCCAGGGTGTGGATATTGATGAAGATGATGCCTTTTGGAGTGATGAAGAGGACTGATGTGCAATACCTCCCATGCGTGCTTCATTTGTATGCACTTTAACCGCCCATGGATTTAGCCAATACAATTTCTCACCATCATTGATCAGGCATTTACTTACCCAAAATACATCAGTCATTTCTGATGGTTGAATGGCTAGCGGAGAGCAATTCCAGTTAGAAGTAGGCACATTACCTTACTCCAAACAGCAGTCAAATACTCAGGGCCAGTATTTTTCTGAAAGAATACTTGTGAAGAGAGTGTGAGCGAGTGTACCAAAAACGAATGGGTTACAGTGTGTTTAGATGATTTGAACAGATAATGTTGGTATGTTTTATCAATCTCGATATGAAAAGGAAATTCAGGGATCCGGGGGTGAAATCTTTCAATCAAGAACAGAGGACAACATTTTGGGATAATGTTTGTACAATTTAATGTCTGTCCTTTAGAACCACTTTAATCATGAGTTAACTCTCTGTATACCCGGATACCATCCAAACCATGAGCTCACAGCTTGATGTAAAAAAAAAAAAAAGGGTGAATAAAGCTTTGCCAAATGTGACATTCATCCAATGGCCATCAAGACATGATTTTTAGACACACTATTGTCCTTTTTTGTATGTTTTTGTTCCTTTTTCACCAAAAGGTACACTTTATTTATCATGTAACATGATTTGTTTGAATGGGACACACTCAGGAGGAGGCTGGTGGGAGGGGTTATAGGATTATGGGCTCATTGTAATGGCTGGAATGGAATTAATACAACATGGGTTGATACATGGTTTCCATATGTTTGATACAATTCCATTTACTCCATTCCAGCTATTACAATGTGCCCGTCCTCCTATTGCTCCTCCCGCCAGCCTCCTCTGACGCACACTGTTGATTAGGTTAAATATGGCATTGTTTCAGTACAAAAGATATGTCTGTAACCACCCTGGCATTTGCTAGTTACTACCTACTCACATTATGATCTTCATTGAAACTTTTCAGAAAGTGAGGCTAATTTGGAAATGGACATCAATGTAAATCACATTCAAAATACATGTCCTGCTCTTAAAGCAGTTATATTGTGCTTTCACTTTTATCTGTTAATGTTGAAGGGGGACAGTCCTTTGATATTTGCAGTAGTCCTGAATTTAAAAAGTGTTGTAATAACCATAAACATACATAAATAACCCTTTGGTTTTAGTGTTCATTCCCATGTTGGGGGTTTTAGGACATTCTTCATGTATTCCTTTTCTCAATACATGTTATATGAAGTTACTCAGAAATGTACTCCCTTGTTTATTTTGTCACACTGTATTAAGAGTGAACATGTGTTAACAGAATCACTTCCATTCCTATACTTGCAAAAGTGCTTGTACCTTGATACCGCTGCATGCAATTATAGTTCCTTATATCTTGTCCCATAGTCGCACTCATCTGCTGGTAGAAATTCTGCCTTTTGGCATTGTTTTAATCAAAGTACTTACTCTTTTTAGTTATATTGCCTCCCTTGTAAGTTCACTGTTGGCTTTGCTGAAAAGCTGACTGCTGAATTAGTGATGAGATGAGACCCATCCGAAGGACGCAACCTTTCCAACGAGAACATACAATGCCTTTTCCTTCCACAAGAGTGTGCAAGGGCTGTGCTGTCATTGTCTTTAACACAGAAGGCATTGCTGAGTCAAACAGGTGGCAGAGGAAACCAAGAATGATTGTTGGTCCAAAATTACTGAACTAACATGAGGTGTTAGACATGTTGCTGATTATGGTTACATTCTGAAATCAAATGTTCTGACTTCGATTAAATCCTGATCACTTAATCAGCCTTTATTTTATTGAAGTCAACCTTCGATTTTAGAATGCAAACATATTTTAATTTCCTGTCATGAGTTTAACAGATGTGTATTAAAACATGTTTTGGATTTATGCCACTCATCTACAAAATGTTTGAGAATTGAGAGCATTGTTGTAACTGTTTGTCATGATCTTACAGACACAGACTACAATGTAACTGTTGTCTTTGATTCAACTGGCCCCTTTAATCTGTCCTTCAGCAGGAACACAGCTTCCCTGGTCTCCATGCCTATCAAGGGACCTTATTTATTACACGCAATAGTTGATCTTATTTATACACACTATTACCATGTGTTTCCACCTGGGAAGGGGACAGGGTGATGGAGGGACAGGACACAGAGGCAGGAGAATAACAAAACAGTACTAAAGAAACAAAGAGAGTCCATGTTGTAGCAAGTGATTCAAAAGCCATCAGTACAACACAGTTTAATCCCTTTGCCTAAAGTTGCTGACAGTGGATAACCCTTTAAAATGGCCCCTGTCATGCCTCGTGGTATAGGAGCGCCCCCCCAGCATGTTAGTAAAGATTTGTGCTTTCAAACGGGCCAGTTCCACACGCACAAATTCGGCCACAGGACTGAATCCCCTTAGCTGCCCCAAACCCACAGACCACTTCTCTTTATACGCCGGTGAGCAGGCCAAAGCTGAACAAGGTCAGTAATATATGATGAGTAGCTTGCGTCGATGGCGAGATACTGATTAGATGATAGTGCCAATCAAAACCTGAATGTTGAACTAAAACTGTTGATGTAATAATTTTAGCTTGAAATTGGCTCTTTTTTTGGTGTGTTGATTATCAGTTCACTGAATGATTCAGTGATAACATGTCTGGAAATGTATTATTTAGTTCATTGTCATACACTTAATCTGTTTACCTTGATGAACACAGAATTATTTTTCTCCGTTATAACTTGATTGACCACTAAATGTGTTTGTTCAATTTTATGGAGGGTATACAAAAAAATATATGATATTTACCACACTTAGTAGGCCTATGTGTAATTCATACATTGAGAAGATGTATAATGTACAAATGTTGGAATGCAGGATTGACAACACCATTCAGAGTTGTATAGCAACGTAAGCATAGGACTCACTGCACATGATGTGATATTTCTTCACACCAGAGGAACCTGACCAAGTCAGCTGTAGCCTGCAGAGTAAAGAGGGACCAACCAGTCACATCATGATTGAAGCTGACCGAGAGCTATCAACCATGGTGCAGGATATATGGGATAAAGATGTCAACAGACTGAAACCAGGGACAGACTACCGGATCTCTCTGCAGGTAGCAAAACTGAAAACGATCCAAATGGCACTACAGTATGTGGATGTTTTAAAAAATATATATATACACATCATTCCCGTGACAAATTGTACAGAGGCGTTTTACTCCAAATTAACTAATGGATGTTTTTGCACAACATCCTGAGGCCACAAGCATTGTTTGATGAGAAAGGTCAGAGCACATTGAACAAATCTAGACCTCTAAAGTGCTCTAGAGTGTTGCTCTGTGGTGTCTTTCTGAAGGACACAATAGCATGTTAGACACTGTGCCACAGACAGAGAGCTGCCACAGACAGACAGAGAGAGAGAATGCAAGTCAAGTGAAAACATGCTGCTGTTGTTAGAATTTCCTGGCTCTCATAAACAAAACACCGGAGTTGCAGCTTTATAGGGCTCTGGGTCATGTTTCTTTTCCATCAAGGGGTTACCATGTAAAAAAAATAAAAATAATATTTATTCCTGGATCATTGGTGGGAGTGCTTAGACATTTGGAATACTGTATGTAACTGATTTGCTCTTACTCCTCTGATGTGCTTTGTGCAGGGGAAAGCTGGGCCTGTGAATGCTAACATGAATGATGAAATGAGTGATGACAATGATGGAGCCGGATATCCTCTGTTCTCATTTGTCGATGAACGCATTTTCAAAAAGGAGTCTTTCTTAGGTAAGGGCCTGACGTGTGAGGGTTAGAGCTTTGGGATCAACTTTTGCCTTCAACCATGCAGTTTCCTGTGTCTTATCATTATTTTCCTTTGGAAATTCTGCCATATTTGCAATGTATACATAAGCAGAGAGTAGCAGGAGCTCGAGTATAATTGAACAAAGTGGCAATTTTAGCATAAAAATCTTGGTGAAGCAAACTCAACATTTTTTTTAATGCATGCCAGCAAAGCCACAACACTAACAATACATTAATTGCACTATAACAGTGACAAGCGGTGCCCACAAACTGTTAGGGCCTACATAAAGCTGTCCCAACAGCAGAGCTTTCTTTCCAACATCAAGGAGTCCTTACCACTGCTACACCTGGCTATCGGCATAGCCTTGTCTGGCAGCGAAACAGTTAGTTTAGCTCATCGTTCCCTTATGCCACAACCCACATTTGTTTAAGCAAGTCAGCCATATCAGCTGTGTTTTTAAAAAATGCAGTAAGCATTTCTTTTAAACACAGCTGATATGGCTGACTTGCTTAAACAAATGTGGGTTGTGGCATAAGAGAACGATGAGCGGATAAGAGGCAATCTGTAATTTCGATTAAGACATTGATGAGTGAGCTAAGACGGACTTAATCAACATAAATAATTGTTCAACAATTTTGAAATGTAAACGACAGATTTCAGAACATGGGCTATTCTTACAGTATTCTCCCTGTACACCAAGTCAGAACCATAGGATAAATAAAGGGGGCATATAAGCAAACAATGAAAGCTCTTACAATATTCAGTTATGATATTTCTCTAAAACAGGCTATAGACTACACGTGCAGCACCAAGTCAGAACAGTAGGCTAAGTTATGAGGGGGAAAGGGACAAAATTATTAGGGTGAGGCACATGGGCCACTAACAGCTTACTACACAACATACACCTAGTATTACTTTCTTAGCTACAATATACAGTGGGGCAAAAAAGTATTTAGTCAGCCACCAATTGTGAAAGTTTTCCCACTTAAAAAGATGAGAGAGGCCTGTCATTTTCATCATAGGTACACTTCAACTATGACAGACAAAATGAGAAGAAAAAGAAGAAAAAATCCAGAAAATCACATTGTAGGATTTTTTATGAATTTATTTGCAAATCATGGTGGAAAATAAGTATTTGGTCAATAACAAAAGTTTATCTCAATACTTATATATATATATATATGTTCTTCTTATATGTTCTTGTATCTTATATATGTTATATACCCTTTGTTGGCAATGACAGAGGTCAAACGTTTTCTGTAAGTCTTCACAAGGTTTTCACACACTGTTGCTGGTATTTTGGCCCATTCCTCCATGCAGATCCCCTCTAGAGCAGTGATGTTTTGGGGCTGTTGCTGGGCAACACGGACTTTCAACTCCCTCCAAAGATTTTCTATGGGGTTGAGATCTGGAGACTGGCTAGGCCAGTCTAGTTTTTTCAGAGTTTCCACTTGTCTTGAACTCACTGAAGTCCGATATTTCTGAGTTTCCAGTTGTTTTGGACGCGGTAGAAGTCACCTGGATTAACAGCATGGCCACTGTATTCAACCTTTTCTGGCCCATGGTGTTGCATGTGAATGTTTATCATTTTAAGCTTGGAAAAGAGACCCTTAAACCCAGACTTGGACCACAAACTTTCTCCACTGAATAGAAGGCTAGTGATTGCTTTGCAACGCTTGCAGTTAGCCACCGATTCCTTCCAAAACACTCAATGTTGGATTTGCGATTTCTGACTTGTTGTATAATGTTTATTTGCAATGGCCGATGAGCACCGATACGATATATCTATAATTTCTCTTTATATGACAAGGATTGAAGAATTTGCCAGTACATTGTCAACTTGATTCATGATGATGACTGCTTGTCTAGCTTGCTAGCTAAGATTTTGAAAGTATGATGTTGACATGATCAGTCCAATCAAAGCTACCGGTAGATATAACGTGAGCTGACATCATTTTATCTGATGCCAATGGCCTTAAGCCTTCTTGGATGCCAATGGCCTTAAGCCTTCTAATGTAAATCTATGCAGCACATAAGGGGCTTGAATTTTCGAGCTCTCCCCTGTAGATTTTTGCAGTGATGCCAATTATGGTGTAACTAGAGAACATTACCAACCTCTATGGTCTGTATTTTCCGCTGGCTGCCCTACAACCACAGAAAGCACTGAGCTAGGCTCAAACACCTGCATTTTTGATCTGCCTTACTCAAGAAAGCAAAAAAGAGACCATGTTTGTATGCAGCTTTATTAACTCAGTTATGTATTTTTTTATATTGTTTGCAAACTGATATGTGACACGTACTAATGCCAAAATAACATGCAAAACTGGCAACAAAACAGGTGGGGCTCAGCCCTACCTGAATGATGGGTCACCACTGATTGAACATGATACAACAGGATGTGTACTAACTTCAGTGGGAGTGGATAGACAAAACAAACTTGTCCTGTCAGCAAACATGTCCACATTGGCACAATGTAGGCCCAGTGTGGGCTAAAATATTGGCCTCATGTAGGCTGCCCACATTGGGCCGATGTGCCTTTAACCCATAAACTCCACATTGGCCCCAGGGCAGGTGGGCACAAGGGCAGGCCTCACGTCACTTGAAATAAGCCCACCCTTTTGGATCGGCTGCAAGTTACATTGTATCAGGAAGATAACAAAGTTGTTACTGTCATACATATTTTTACCAGAGAAAAATCAGTTTATCTTATGTCATATGCACTTATCTAAGGTTGCGTTTACACAGGTAGTCCAATCCTTATCTTTTTTCCACCAATTAGCCTTTTTACTAATCACAACAGATCTTTTCACATCAGATCTTTTTCTAAGCTGATCTGATTAGTCAGATGACCAATTAGTGAAAGCCACTTCATCACTGGCAGTGTACAATATACATTTTTTGTTGATTTCACACAACAGAACACTTAAACTGGAATAACACTCAGTAATGGTTGCACAAAAATAACTTGTGAACTTATACGTTTATAACTGGAAAAAAATAGAATTAAAAGAAAATTGGCTGTAAAGTTCTGAACCCTCATTGGTTTGAATGGTATCAGCCATTATTATCTTGTATTATTTTTTACTTAACAACATGAAATTGGGTATTTGTACACCACGCCTGCAAATATTCGAATGAGCCCCTACTTCTACATTATGGTGTGGACTTGCCTGTGCTGGGCTTGGTGTAGACTAGCCTGTGCTGGGCTTGGTGTAGGCTAGCCTGTGCTGGGCTTGGTGTAGGCTAGCCCGTGTTGGTCTGGTGTGGGCTTGGTGTGGGCTAGCCCATGTTGGTTATGGTGTGGGGTGGCCCATGTTGGGCTGGTGTCCACTAGTTTGCTGGGTTGGTGTAGGCTAGCCCGTGTCGGGCTGGTTTGGACTTGGTGTGGGCTAGGCCATGTTGGGATTGTTGTGGGCTAGCCCATGTTTGGCTGATTTGGGCTTTGTGTGGGATAGCCCCTGCCCACCTCGCCCAACAAATACCCACATGGGGCCAATGAGGTCATGTTTGCTGGGATCTTACAAGATCAGAACACACGCTACACTCTAAACTAAACTGGATGTCTTCTTCCAGCCTTTATCTCTCTACTGGATAACTATGAAAGTGATACAGGTGAGCCTGAGATTGTAACCCCAGAGGAGGAAGCAGAAAACCACAAGTTTCTGGACTGCATGCTTCGAACGCCCACCATGAAGGTACCAGTTAAAACATATGGTGGAGTGGTCGATAAAAAGAAAACTGTATTTATTTGATCAGATTAAAAGGAACAAAAGTCAAATCACAGATAAATTTGATCAGAAAAAGTTTAATTTTTAATTTTTAAATGTATGTGACATCAACTTACGGGGAGAACCATGGCCAAATTGGAATGTCAACAGCGAAAGGGAGTCAATCAACATCCCATGATTGAAATTGTCTTCATATGTTTCTCTCATTTTTAGATTGCACATAAGTACCTAGTAGAGAAACAGCTCTCCCCAGAGGGATTACCGGAATTCAAGATGCAGCTCTACCGTATCTGGTTTGAGCTGTACGCCAGACGAGGAGCTAGCAAGTGGGTGGAACTCTCCTCTACGTAACTATTACTTTTCAGATGTCAAAATAATTCATCATTATGCTGCTAAATGTTTTCTCCTCCCTGGTTAGGGTTAGGCTCAGTCAATATAAAATCCATTCACAATTAGAGAAAGCTGTATCATCACCTCAGACTCTCTTTTCCTTTGTCTTTATGCCAGTCTATTCAAATGGCAAAGAGTGTGGACGTGCAGCTCAAGATTGGACTCGAGTCTGACTCAAGCCACACATTTGATTATTTGAGACTTGACTTGGCAGGAAAGAACTTGAAACTTGACTTGGAGTTCTCTGCTGCCAATGACTGGAATGAACTACAAAAATCTCTGAAACTGGAAACACTTATCTCCCTCACTAGCTTTAAGCACCAGCTGTCAGAGCAGCTCACAGATTACTGCACCTGTACATAGCCCATCTATAATTTAGCCCAAACAACTACCTCTTTCCCTACTGTATTTATTTATTTTGCTCCTTTGCACCCCATTATTTCTATCTCTACTTTGCACATTCTTCCACTGCAAATCAACCATTCCAGTGTTTTACTCGCTATGTTGTATTTACTTCGCCACCATGGCCTTTTTTGCCTTTACCTCCCTTATCTCACCTCACTTGCTCACATTGTATATAGACGTATTTTTCTACTGTATTATTGATGGTTGTTTGTTTAACTCCATGTGTAACTCAGTGTTGTTGTATGTGGCGAACTGCTTTGCTTTATCTTGGCCAGGTCACAATTGTAAATGAGAACTTTTTCTCAACTTGCCTACCTGGTTAAATAAAGGTTAAATAAAAAAAAATAGTCATTATATCTAGGGGAAAAAATTACCAAATGAAACTAGAGGCTAGAGACTTGGGGAAAAAACACTTGTTACTCGACTCGACTTGATTTGAGATTACTATGCATGATTTGGACTTGATTTGAGTTTACTATGCGTGATTTAAACTGATTTGAGATTACAATGTATGATTTGGACTTGATTTAAGATTACAATGCATGACTTGGACTTGATTTGCACTTAGCTTTGTTTATTCCTCAGGGGAGAAGGAGAGTAGTCTATTATTTTCAGTAGTTAACACTTATACTGTATGTTAACATGCAGATTGTGCTGTAATTTCATCATGTGCACTACCACTCAAGTGGTGGATGAGCTTCCATTAGACCTGCCCCATATCATCCCTTCAGAAAGAGGGTGTAAAATCAGTAGTCTGTGTTCCAGCCTCATGATGTTCTCCCATGTTCCTCCAGGCCAGACTCCTCAGGGTTTGAGCATGTCTTTGTCGGAGAGACCAGAGGAGGCCGCACAGTCATCGGCTTTCATAACTGGATTCAGTTGTATTTGCAAGAAAAGCTGGGACACATTGATTACAAAGGCTACAGTGTGAACGCAAATTCCCCCCAGGTTAGATAAAAAATACTGAAATTATGAATGTATCTTTTGATTATCATGTTGAGTGACTGTGATGAGATGGTAGTTAACATTTCCAGGGCATTTATTTGGAAATTATGTGAGAACTTTCAAACCTATTGAATGACTGTCCCATGGGTGTAGGCCTGTATGTCTTTATTGTTGTCTCTCTCTTCTCTCTTTTATTTAAAACCAGCCTGACGAGAACAAGCATATCCTGGCACTACAGTTCAGTTGGAAGAATGGAATTAAACCCAAAGGCAGCATCTTCGTTGGTGTCAGTCCTGAATTTGAGTTTGCCCTTTATACCCTGTGTTTCCTGGTCTCACCCAATGAGCGTGTCAAAGTGTTCTTCAGTATCTATGAGGTGGATATTGTCTGTCACCACTACAACCAGAAGCATATTGGCACAACTTACCCTGTTCTTGTGAAATATCAAAATGAACCAAAAAAACAATAAAACGAATCAAACAGGACTCAAATACACTCTCACCCAAGTGTCATGAGTATTGTTTTAGTCTTTTTTATTTTTAAATAAAGATACAATACATATTACAAGAATACGTGTTATGTTGCTGTATTCATTATTGCTGAACTAAAAGAACTGGCAGCACAGCATGTCATCTTCAGAGGTAACCTCTATTATTTCACCTTTCAAGTTTTTGAATAGTGGAATACAGTGAGTAGGCTACACATAGTATTGCCACTCTAAGCCAAAATGTACAATAACTGGAATATGGATGGTTATTATTTTACTGTCAATGCCTGTGTTTTTGTGGGGGCAGTGCAGTAAAGAGCGGATGCGTGACCTAGTTTTGGAGTATTGACGTAACAAGCTCGCAGAGAAAGAGGGGAGGGACTTGAGCAGACAGCGTCCCAATAGTTTATGTTTCCGTTATACTTTCTGTATTGAATACATTGACAATCGCTTGTTTAAATTAAAATATTTGAGTCTGTTCATATTAGGATGGCTGAGCCGTGTGCTAGATATCAGCAGGTGAGTAAAAAAGTTTATCGTGTTTGTTTCAGCTAGCACGCATTAGCTAACTGTGGTTTGTTTACTAAGAAACACGGGTAATGGGTTGGATCTAGGCCTCATTGTTTTGTGAAGGCACCATGACTGCAACGTCAGTTTACAAGTTAATATCAACACGTCATGATGCTTTATAGCTAAATTAAAATGGTAGTCATTTCTGTTGGTTAGCAATACATTTGATTTAACATGGTCAATATTTGTAGGTGATGTTTTGACTTGCTAACTACTGTACACACTCGCTCCTCCAACCCTGTCCTTGGAAAGCTACCCTCCTGTAAGTTTTCGCTCCAACTCCAGTTCTAACTAACCTGGTTTATTTTGTCAACCAGTTCATTATTAGAAGCAGGTGTGCTAGATTATGGTTGGAGAGCCCTGCACTAGCTAGCTACTCAATAGGCGATTAACCTCAACTCCACGTTTCTGAGCAGCGACTAGTGTGTGCTGACAGGACTGGAGGGCAGACATCGCATAACAATACGTTTTTATAAAAAACGACTCATTTCGGCACGTAAAAAGAACCCAATATTACACACGTTCTGTGTAATTGCTGGTTAGTGGTTACTCTTTAAGTGCATAAATCCGTAGTTCGTTTATGAGAAAAACTTAATTATATTTGACCTCTGAGCTCAAATCCGCCGACACTAGTCGCCGCTCAACTCAATCATAAATCGTGGTGTTGAGTTTGTCAGCTAGTGTAACAGATGTCCCACGAAGACAAGACTGGTCTCGGCACCAGTCTAACTATGTAATCGTATTTCGTAAGTCTCTTGTGTTGTTTTTAAAGAAATAACTACTCAGCCAGCGACCACAGTTAATTGGTGTTTATTCTGACTGGCTGTAGATTCGTGATTCATGCGTGCATGAAAATATCAGACTGGGTATTTTGTAATCAAACATAACAATGACAAAAATAGTATACAATACATGTAAGTATCTGACGATTGACACAAGGAAGCACATTAGATGTACAGGACAACATTACATTAAGTGTACAAAATATGAAACACCTTCCTAATATTGAGTTGCACCCCTTTTTCCCCTGAGAACTGCTTCAATTCGTTGGGGCATGGACTACAAGGTTTCATAAGCTTTCCACAGGGATGCTGGCCCACGTTGACTCCAATGCTTCCCACAGTTGTCAAGTTGGCTGGATGTCCATTGGGTGGTGGACCAGTCTAAATAAACACAGGAAACTTGAGCGTGATAAACCCAGTAGCGTTTCAGTTCTTGACACGCTCAAACCGGTGCACCTGGCACTTACTGCCATAACCCATTCAAAGGCATTTAAATATTTTGTCTTACCGATTCACCCTCTGAATGGCACATATAGACAATCCATGTCTCAAGACTTAAAAATACTTCTTTAAACTACCTTCTACCCGTCATCTAAACTGATTGAAGTGGATTTAACAAGTAAATCAATAAGGGATCATAGCTTTCACCTGGATTTACATGGTCAGTTATGTTTTGTACACTCAGTCTATGTTGATGGCTGTTGTCGTAACGTTGTATTGATTAATGTGACGACTGCTGCACATCAAATGATTAATGGTTTACAATTACGTGATTCAATTAATTAACCTGGAGCACCATGCAAAAGTTTTGGCTTTATTGGGTTTCTATTTCCCAAATTAACTCAGAGAATATCGAATTTTACAACAGTCGCTAATTAATTAAGTTCCTCTACAGTCTCATTCTGAACGGCATAATCTGTGAATCTACACAAACCCGAGTTCCACTAAATAAGTCCGTACCACACCAATTGAGTTGATTATTTATTTACTAACAAGCTAAAATGATAATGTAAGATACACACAGTCTAGGCTAATGATTAGAACTTAGTATACTGAAACAGGTCCCTAGCAGGCCAACACAATATGACACGTTACACAAAATGGGGATTTCATAAGCGGGAGAAAGAGAGCGAGAGAAAAGCACACTTGTGTACATTTGTCAACTATGCTGATTTTAACCCTAACTTTGCCTCGAACTGCCGCTCTTATGGGTCAGAATATAATGATGTAATTACATGTTGAAGGTCTCCGATGGGGTGTCTCTTCGTGGACCGGGTTCCCGACTTCTCTGATGACCTCACGTCTTCGGGTTACCGGGTGTAGCTCTGTTTGTCCTCACGATGTCAGTGTCCTTTGTCTTAGTGGTCTTTTTCCTCGCACTTGCTCTGAAAAGGGTTCTTCGGAGGACAGCTAATCAGCAGTGTAGATGGTTCCAGCATAGGAATGAAAGCAGTGTAGACACACGATTCCTTGGAGAGTGGTAACTGGGTGGTCCTGCTTGAATTCACCCTCTTAGACACGTAGCATAGATTGTAAAAAGGTTCCTTTGTCTTCTTCAACCTCATGTTGAATTTTGGGTTTACAACTAATTCGAACCTTGGCTGCAGCCCGTGGTCACTTACATGGAACCCAAACGTGTGCGCCATCGTCCATACATTTATTTTGTCCCCCCACAGCAAACGCGATCACGACACGCAGGTTAAAATATCAAAACTAACTCTGAACCAATTACATTAATTTGGGGACAGGTTGAAAAGCATTCAACATTTATGGCAAGCTAGCTAGCTTGCTGTTGCTAGCTAATTTGTCCTGGGATATAAACATTGAGCTGTTATTTTACATGAAATGCACAAGGTCGTCAATTCCGAAAATTAATCCACACAAACGGTCAACTGAATCTAGTCATCCTCCTTCCAGGCTTTTTCTTCTCTGGACTTTATATTGCGATTGGCAACTTTCATAAATTAGGTGCATTACTGCCACCGACCTCGTTCGTCTTACCGTCACCCACGTGAGTATAACCAATGAGGAAATGGCACGTGGGTACCTGCTTCTATAAACCAATGGAGGAGATGGGAGAGGCAGGACTTGCAGCGCGATCAGCATCACAAAAAGAACTGACTTCTATTCTAGCCCTTGGCAATGCAGACGCTCGTTGGCGCACACAATAATTTAATAATATAGATTTCTAAATTTATTTTGCAACGCTCGCACACGACGCAAGCAGTGTAGTCAGGGTATTAGTCTGCTATGTTAATTCTTAACTCACATGTTTTATACCCTTGGGTCAGAAATGGTCATTTCCACCTCTAGGCAAGTTCTCTGGGCGTAACTAGTTACGAGGCACGGTCTGGATTTTACTCAGATCCAATTTAGACAACTAACGTCACATTTCGTCTTTACAAAAACATTCTCTTTGATCTGGACATTTTCCACACAACGTACAGTATGCAAACATCAAGTACATAGTGTGAACTCTTCAAGTTACAACGTTTTCATTATAACGTCGTCATTTAACTTTTAATAACATAACAAAAACGACATTAATTTTCATGTTTCATCTATCGTCACTACTACCGTTTTGGTTGACGAAAAATATTGTCCCAAAGTCCATTTATTTTGTGTTACTGTTCAGAGGTAGATTCTCCATAGGCCCATCATACATTCCATCCCTCCATACTGACAGGACAGAAGGGATTTTGTCTGCTGCCTTAAGATTTACAATGGGCGGGAGTTGTCATAACCCCCCACCATCATACCTTCCGATCTCTTCCCCGCTGGTGGGTGTGAGAGATATCTCAGTAGGATTATGGTACACGGTAACCAGACCCGAACAGGCCAGTCATGACACTGTAGATCCGTGATTCATCTGTTAGCATGGAAATAACTGAATTAGCAGGGGCCAATGCGATTGTTACAATTTAAAGCATGCTAGCTCGCTCTTACAGCAATAACATACAAAAGCACATCCCAGGTAGCCCCCCAATATCTAATAGGTACTGTGCACTCACCATATATACTGAACAAAAATATAAACGCAATAATTTAAAAATAATCTTTCAATTGAAATACATTTAAATCTAATCTATGGACTGGGAATGCAGATATGCATCTGTTGGTCACAGATAAAATGAATGGTCCTGGGCTTCCCGGGTGGCGCAGTGGTTACTGGGCCACCAGAGACTGGGTTCGCGCCCAGGCTCTGTCGTGACCGGGAGGCCACTATCTTTGGCTGAATCCTAGCGTGACCCTGTAAGAGGGAAAATGCCATCTCAACGTCGACCTTGTGCAGCGGGCGACCGTCCTATCTCATCTGAACATTGGCCTTCATTTTCAGTTAATTTCCTGACGATTCTACATGCTGAATCGCCATCGTTCATTGACACCCAGCAGGGGATATATTGCGCACGGCCGGTGTTTGTTAGGATGTGTCTTGTCCATAAGTCTGCTATAATATGGAGTTGCCTGACCCTGTAGCTTAGCTAGCTTGTTTTCCTTAGGCTACTTCTCAATAGTGCTTGGACTGATTTCTTCTCTACGTCATGTTGACGTTGTCACGGTCATCTAGGCCTAACCAGTGTATTGACTCCTCCCCCATGCAGCTGCCCAATGAAGAGGAGCCAGAGGAGGCTCTCCAGGTGGCAGCTGATGCCCCACCCCCTTACAGCAGCATTGCAGAAGAAAATGCAGGTAAAAGCACAATACACACACACACACATCACAGTGCAGCACTATGGTTTGGCCTGGGAATCCATGTCCTTACCTTTACTCCAAGAGACATTGGACATTACACAGTCTAGAACTAGACTATGACCATCAAGTATCTTTGTTAGGACACAGAGGAGATTTCCCCTTCTAGCGTTAGGTTTACCTGTGCTGTTACAGCAATTAGCCCACCATGAGGGGATAGATATCACTGAAGTGTAACACAGCAGCTTATGCTCTGCAATTTCACTTATTTATCTCTCTTAGCTTATTTTGACTACAAAGAAAATGGGGGTTTCTCCAATCCACCATCATACAACGTGGCCACAACGCTCCCTTCCTATGACGAGGCGGAGAGAACCAAGGCTGAAGCCCTTGTTCCCTTGGTGGCTGGAAGGGTGAGTGTCCCACCGTTACAAACTCCACGTAATCCTCCCGTGTGGTTTTGCCAGACTATTTTATATATATATTTATGTTTTAAAGGTGTGGCTGATCTCCCATCCAACCTCACTTCTGTTTTGTGTACTGTTTACATTTAGAGCTGGAGGTAGGCTAGTTTCTGAATATAACATCATGAACCCCATTGCAACTAATTGCATATAATATCAAAGCTAACCTGTTTAACTATGGTTGTGTGTGTGTAGATATACTGTACTCAGTATAGTGTATTGAAATGGTGAGTCATACATTGTCGGCAGACACCCTAATAATCACTGTCAGATATTGAGACGGCTCATCTATGCCCTCTAGTGGGAAATGTTTTGCCATACCTTGTCATCCCATTTAAATGACTGGTCTGTGTTTCTTTGCCACACACTGCTTGCCTTGCGTACAGCACAGGGAACAACTGGGGACTTTTGATGATGTACTAACTTGCTGTGCACTGGAGGTACAGTAATGGGGTGGAAGTGTGTGGAATGGAATAGTACCGTTAGGCAAAGATGTCGCAGTCATTTGCAGAGACCTGTCTGTCGACCTGTAGCGTATTAGTGGCGCATTTCCTGATAGCACATCAAATGTTATTCTTTCAACTAAATTGAAGCAGCTTTCCAGCTAAATGCCTTCTCCATCCACGACATTAGAGAAATGTAAAGCAACGGGTCAATGAAGAGAAGGGGTTGTGCTTTGTAGCGGGAGTGTTTCCTTTCTTGGTTGATATAGCCTTTTTTAATGGGATTTCCATCATAAAAGGACTTGGTAATGATCTCTACCGTATGTTTATCTCTATCTCTGCAGGATGAAGACTTTGTAGCCAGGGACGACTTTGAGGATGCAGACCAGCTGCGGATAGGGAACGATGGCATTTTCATGTTGACCTTTTTTAGTAAGTCACATCTTGAAGTAAGATCTTCTCCTTGGTTGGGATGGGGGTTGGTACACTACACAACAGCGAAATGAAGAACAGTCATGTAATGTATTTATTTCCCGATACAGGTATTTGATGGATCTGTGATGTGATCGTAGAATGTTATATTGTGAGGAGAAAGCCCATCCTAGTAGACCATATAGCCTCTTTCCCTCTCTTCCTCCACTTTAGTGGCATTCCTTTTCAACTGGATCGGCTTCTTCCTGTCCTTCTGTCTGACCACGTCGGCAGCAGGCCGCTACGGGGCCATCTCTGGCTTCGGCCTGTCACTCATCAAGTGGATCCTCATTGTCCGGGTAAGATTTCCCTACCAACCCTCCCTGAGATGTAAAGGTGGTAGACAAAGGTTTCCCTGATATTTATATACAACAAATAAATACTTTATTAGAATAAGATTTTGGTCAGAGTAGATTGTGGTTCCTTAACATAAGCATCTAGTGGCAGGGATCTGATGGCAAAGCATCAGATCATGATCATGGTTTCCCTCTTCCAGAGCCCAAGATCAATCACATTCATGGTTACTATGACCAGTCCACTTATCTTTTATGTTTGTGTGATTATTATTTATTTATTTTTCTCCCCAGTTCTCCACCTATTTCCCTGGGTACTTTGATGGGCAGTACTGGCTGTGGTGGGTGTTCCTGGTATTGGGTAAGTACAACCAGTTCTGTCTTTCTCATTTGTAGTACTAGACATGTAAATACAGAAACATTGTAGCATTGGTGTAAAGGTCAATGGATAGTATGCATAAATCCAATACATTATGACAATGACCCTTATAGAAGAGTTAAAGCTGCAATATGTAACTTTTTGGGAGACTCAACCAAATTCGCATAGAAATGTGTGTTATAGAGGCGTCATTCTCATTGAAAGCAAGTCAAAGAAGCGGCATATGTGTTCTATGTGCACTTTCTATGCTTCTCGTTCTTAAGTTTTGTTTTTGCGTCTTTTACTTTTCAGTTTTGTACACCAGCTTCGAACAGCTAAAAATACAATATTTTTGGTTCTTGAGAATATATTTCAGTGGTTTAGACTGTACAATGGTTCTCTACATTGGCTGTGGTGGGTTTGTCACGAACTGAAATTAGGCGAACTATTCGAACCGGGAAATGGCAGAGCGATTTCGGCATAGTGCACCTTTAAACACACACTATCTTGTTTGTGCTGCTGGGAGTTGGGAAGTACTAACCCAGAAAACATGATTGAAAAAGAAAAATAACTACTGTTAAATCCTGCTAAAATAACAGTGACCCTTATTGCCCCAATCTACTGTATTCTCTGTCCTCCAGGATTCTTGCTCTTCCTCAGAGGATTCATCAACTACGCCAAGATCCGTAAAATGGCAGACTCCTTTTCTAGTCTCCCGCGAACCAGAGTCCTTTTCATCTACTAAAAAGGGAAATCTGAACTCTTCTTTAGAAAAGTTCGCTATCTGGCCTCAACTCCATCACGAAAAACAGAGAGGAAACACCTCTTGTTTTGCTGCTGATAAATTGGACAAAATGTAAATGTCTTGATGTAAACTAGTGGATGTTGACAATTCTGTAACTATTCAATCATTAGTGGTTTATTTCAAGTGCTGTTTGGAATCAAGTCTGTGACGTATAAATAATGGTTAGACTAACCTGTACCCCCCCGCACATTGCCTCGGTACCGGTACCCCCTGTATATATCCTCAGTATAGTTATTTTATTGTTTTATTTTTGTATTATTATTTTTTTTACTTTAGTTTATTTAGTAAATATTTTCTTAACTGCGTTAAGGGCTTGTAAGTAAGCATTTCACGGTACGGTCGACACCTGTTGTATTTGGCGCATGTGACAAATAAAATTTGATTTATATCATTTGTATTATCTGTTTAACAATGGCATGTACTGTTCCTGTTAAACAATAGGGGGCAGTCTTTGTCTTTTTCTCTGTCCTCTTTCAAAGTGTTTGATATGGAGACCGCTCGGCTCTATGCTGACCCTGTGGAACTACCCATAGAGTTATGTCTGTGAATAGGAGCATTGAGTGAAATCTATTGATGTATATGATAATGAAATTAAAGTTAGTCTTTTCAAGATGTAGCCTTCAATGTGGAGAAAACAGAATGATTTTGTATTCAAGCTTAATTTTTACTCTGGAAATCCTAGTGGTGGAGGAATGCACTGGAATCTTGTAGCTAGGGGTTTGTGAGAATCCCAGGCAAATTGGCTAAGATAACCGTTCATTTACACTGAACAAAAATATCTAAAAGCATCATACATTTTTTTTGTGAGTTACAGTTTGTGTAAGTAAATCAGTCAATTGAAATATATTCGTTAGACCCTAATCTATGGAATTCACATGACTCGGAATACAGATATGCATCTGTTGGTCACAGATACAGTACCAGTCAAAAGTTTGGACACCTACTCATTCAAGGGTTTTTCTTTATTTTGACTATTTTCTACATTTGTAGAATAATAGTGAAGACATCAAAACTATGAAATTAAACATGGAATCATGTAAAACAGAGAAGTGCCAAAGATTTGTTTTCGCAAACATCCTTTCTGAATGTAAACGTAATCCTCGAAGTAATCATGTCGTGTTTCAAAAGTATCTAATCTGATTACAATATTTTTTCAGGTAATGTAACTGATTCAAGTTATTGTTTTTTTTGTAATCCCTTACATGTAATTGACTACATGTAATCTGTTACTCCCCAACCCTGTGCAATAAGCAGCAAAATAACTATAATGGTGAAACATGGAGAAATGGTTTGATTAAGTGGGATGAAATCTTCCTAGAAGTGACACAGGTAAATGGTTAATGGAGGGACATGTCAAAATGCAGAATTTTTATGATTCATGTAATTCTCCATGTGGTCTATATTAAAGAGAACTTAAAAGGCTTTTAAAATTATATGTTGGTGCACAATTTCTACTTAAAATATCAAAGGGACGTTAAAGGCACCCATTTCGTGGAATGACGCTGCTATTGATAGTCAACCCACATTGGGCTCCTGAGTGGTGCGTTGGTCTAAGGCATTGCATCTCAGTGCAAGAGGGGTTGAATTCTACATTGTAGAATAATAGTGAAGACATCAAAACTATGAAATAACATATGGAATCATGTAGCAACCAAAAAGGTGTTAAACAAATCCAAATATATTTGAGATTCTTCAAATAGCCACCCTTTGCCTTGACAGCTTTGCACACTCTTGGCATTCTCCCAACCAGCTTCATGAGGTAGTCACCAGGAATGCATCCCAATTAACAGGTGTGCCTTGTTAAATGTTAATTTGTGAAATTTCTTAATGCGTTTGAGCCAATCAGTTGTGTTGTGACAAGGTAGGGGTAGTAAATGACCAAGTCCATATTATGGCAAGAACAGCTCAAATAAGCAAAGAGAAACTACAGTCCATCATTACTTTAATGACATGAAGGTCAGTCAATCTGGAAAGTGTCAAGAACTTTGAAAGTTTCTTCAAGTGCAGTCGCAAAACCATCAAGCGCTGTGATGAAACTGGCTCATGCAGCGCAACACATCTCCTTCTCATAGAGTTGATCAGGCTGTTGATTGTGGCCTGTGGAATGTTGTCCCACTCCTCTTCAATGGCTGTGAAAAGTTGCTGAATATTGGCGGGAACTGAAACACTGTCGTACACGTCGATCCAGAGCATCCCAAACATGCTCTACGGGTGACATCTGGTGAGTATGCAGGCCATGGAAGAACTGGGACATTTTCAGCTTCCAGGAATTGATTACAGATCCTTGTGACATGGGGCAGTGTATAATCATGCTGAAAAATTAGGTGATGAGGGTGGATGAATGGCACAACAATGGGCCTCGGGATCGCATCACGGTATCTCTGCATTCAAATTGCCATCGATAAAATGCAATTGTGTTCATTGTCTGTAGCTTATGCCCGCCCATACCCTAACCCCACCATGGGGCACTCCGTTCACAACGTTGACATCAGCAAACCGCTTGCCCACACGATGCTGTACACACTGACTGCCATCTGCCCAGTACAGTTGAAACCAGGATTCATCCGTGAAGAGCACACTTCTCCATCCAGGGTGCCAGTGGCTATCGAAGGTGAGCATTTGCCCACTGAATTCGGTTACGACGAATATCTGCAGTCAGGTCAAGATCCTGATGAGGATGACGAGCACGCAGATGAGCTTCCCTAAGACGGTTTCTGACAGTTCGTGCAGAAATGTTTCGGTTGTGCAAACCCACAGTTCCATCAGCTGTCCGGGTGGCTGGTCTCAGATGATCCTGCAGTCGAAGAAGCCGGATGTGGAGGTCCTGGGCTAGCGTGATTAAACGTGGTCTGCGGTTGTGAGGCCAGTTGAACGTACTGCCAAATTCTCTAAAACGATATTGGAGGCGGCTTCTGGTAGAAAAATCAACATTATGTTCTCTGGCAACAGCTCTGGTGGACATTCCTGCAGTCAGCATGCCAATTGTACACTCCCTCAACTTTAGACACGTGGCATTGTGTTGTGTGACAAAACTGCACATTTTAGAGTGGCCTTTTATTGTCCCCAGCACAAGGTGCAACTGTATAACGATCATGCTGTTTAATCAGCTTCTTGATATGCCACACCTGTCAAGTGGATGGATTGTCTTGGCAAGGGTGAAATGCTCACTAACAGGGATGTAATCACATTTTTTGCAAAACATTTGAGAGAAATAGGTTTCTGTGCATATGGAACATTTCTGGACAGGATCTAGTTTTAGAAATCTTAACCCAATTGATCTCTTATTATTATTATTTGGTATCATGGCATTTGTTTGTGTTTGTGCATGCTGCCACCTACTGTGTGTGGTCGACCATGTTACATTTTGATACAAAAATAAAAAGGAAGCGGAAAAGGAAAGAATTGCACCGCCAACTAACCGTATAGTACAGTTGATAACCATGGCATTGAATGCTAAGAAGCCAACCTTACTGAAGCACAAAATTGTATCACTCTGTGTTAGCCTAGGCCTAATACTCACCCCATCATCCTCTACTCTCTTTACTGCCTCAGCACACGACACCTTCTGTTCTACTCTGACCCTGGCAATCTCAGCCTGTATCCTTCTGACTCTGGCAACCTCAACCTGTCTATCTCACACCGGGCACTTCTGATCCCCAGCAACATGGGCACCTTCACAATTGACACCATTTTTTCCCACCGATGCTACACATCCCTTTGTCCCATGCCCTCCTGCACACTTCTCACATCTTGGAATCTCCCTCCTACACACTGCTGCAATATGACCATAAGCTTGGCATCTAAAACACCTTAGTGGGTTTGGCACAAAAGCTCTCACGGGATAACTGACATATCCTGACATTACTTTGTCAGGTAAATACTCTGCTTCAAAACAAAAACATGACAGACAGTGGGTTCTCAGTTTCACCATCACAGACACAGGAAATCTTCAGTTTCAGTTGTTCCACAGCACTTAACGCCACCCCAGTAATCACTCCTTCAAAGGTTCCTTGCTCCTGAAAGCAAAGCAAGTCACAGGTTTTGTCCCAATGCACGTATCGCAAAGTGCCCGCTCTCTCTGTGCGGAAGAAACACCGAAAATCATCACAAGACCACTTCGAACTACCTTCACCGGTTTAACAGTACCCAACTTATTTTCTACCCACCCTGAGCCTACATATGGGCCAGACAAAAGGCAGGGATCCACTTTCTCCAAAAATACCACTCCCACTGGGCCTAATTAATCCTTTACAAGACCATCAGAGTGAGGCTTGGACTCAGAGATCTTAAAAAAAAATAATAATAATGTTTTAACCTTCACCACACCTACAACCACAGGTAATTCATCCTCACTCTTGTCAGGTTAAATTTCAAAGCTATCAGAGACAGCAGAGTGTGGTTTGTACTTGGCGCCATACTTCCTCAAAACACATCTAACCTCTGCACTCATATCTTTACTTTCTTCCTCGCTGCCCATAACCACGTCTATCCATTCACCACGCTCTTGCCACACCTTCATCTGTTGTATTGTTTGCAGAGCATGCACTAACAAGGTTGGGTAGGTTACTTTCTGAATGTAATCCGTTACAAGTTACCTGTCCAATTAAAAAAAAAAAAATCAGTAACATAATCTGATTACATTCAGTTACTTTTAGATTACTTTCCTCTTAAGAGGCATTGGAAGAAGACAATAATGTATGTTACCAATTGAACAACATCCATTGCAGGACAAATCAATGTTAAAGTTTACATAGCTGGACATATATGGGGATGTTAAATTTGACTTTATGGGTTATGTATTTAGGCTTCTTCTAACCCATCGCTTTCTACTACATATAGTAATAGGATTAAATTATATCTTTACATTAAAAACCAAAGTCTATCAGAATTCCAGTCATTCCAATAAATGTTATACTCCTTGATCTTCAAGAATAGGACTTGGAAATATGGAGGTATAGATTAGCCAAATTGTTTTACTTGAGTATAACCCCAAAACTAAGGATTTATTAGCCAGCCCTACTCTGTTGTTTATTTTGTTGTCATGGAGGACTGATTGGACTCATTGATTTGAGTTGAAAAATAAATGCTGCTCTCATGGAATGGCATGCTTTGAGCTCTACTGAAAAGTGTTATTTACATGTGAAAAATGAATGCCATATGCTGCATTTGCTATAGGCCCATTGTTTACCTTTTTGTTGGCACTTTGATATCTTGATAATATGCAGCTGTTTAAAAGGCAAGTCCACATTGAAACAATAACAAAATGGTTGCCCCGCCTCTGTTTTGGTAAAAAGCTGAGGGATTGCCTGGAGAAATGTAACCACCCTCAGATTAATAGACAGAGCTATGCATGCAAGGACAGACCATCCAA
Source organism: Oncorhynchus mykiss (assembly GCF_057628025.1). Lineage (NCBI taxonomy): Eukaryota > Metazoa > Chordata > Actinopteri > Salmoniformes > Salmonidae > Oncorhynchus > Oncorhynchus mykiss. The sequence continues at coordinate 53,675,444 of NC_143033.1, forward strand.
GATATCAAAATGATTGTTTTAACCATGTTATGAGGCTATACAGTGTTTGTTTACATGTACAATGTTTACAAACATGGGAGAAAACAAGCTTATATTAAATGTTCTCATGGAGTGTGACAGTTGAACTAAGCTTATGAGCCATTTCTAAGTTATATTCTTCAAGAATCAATGAAAGCAATGGGGGTATGTAGCCTAGGGGTTAGAGTGTTGGGCCAGTAACTGAGCTGACAGGGTAAAAATCTGTCTTTCTACCCCTTCACAAGGCAGTTAACCCACTGTTCTCCGGTAGTCTGTCATTGTAAATAAGAATGTGTTCTTAACTGACTTGCCATATTAAATAAAGGTTAAATAATAAAATAAATACATATATATATATATATATATATATATATATATAATTTATAAGTCAAAAAATGGGTGTAGCAACAACAGATTCTGTGCAAGTTTGAGCATGTAGGACTATGGATAAAAAAATATCACCATGAATTAGATTGAGCAATAAAAGCCTCACTTTTATTCCATAGACTGGGATCCGCACTATGCAGCTGTTGCTGGAATGCATTTTTCACTGGCTGTCCACTGGTTTAAAAAAAATGGTTGATAGGAAGCTTAAACTTCTTGAATTCAACCATTATTGGGTTCAAATACACATTTAGATTTGTGAACAGCCATCCACAACAACCAGGCGCAAATAGGCGCAAATAGCTAAATGAGAGAGCAGCAGTGTGATTCACATCAATGCGCTATGTAGATATCAATAATAAGGGATATATCTGTATCGCCGTAGACTACACCACTGCTGTCATCCTTACCTCCAAGCGTTTATTCAAGTTAGATAATCTTTGGATGCTGACAGCAGTCACACCATTGGAAGCCTATTCCTGCTCTTTCCCCACGATCCATCAAACACATTTGGTGTGTCATCATAGTGGTCTCTGACTTGTGGTCGAACTCGCTCAGTTGGAACAAATTTACATTAACACCTTTCTCAAGACTGATTTGAATGTCATTGAGAAAACAGAGAAGTGTCAAAGATTTATTTCGCAAACATCCTTTCTGAATGTAAAAGTAATCCTCAAAGTAATCATGTAGTTTTGCAAAAGTATCTGTAAACTGTTTTTTTGTAATCCCGTACACGTAATTGACTACATGTAATCTGTTACTCCCCAACCCTGTGCAATAAGCAGCAAAATAACTATAATGGTGAAACATGGAGAAATGGTTTGATTAAGTGGGTTGAAATCTTCCTAGAAGTGACACAGGTTAATGGTTAATGTCAAAATGCAGAATTGTTATGATTCATGTAATTCTCCATGTGGTCTATATTAAAGAGAACTTAAAAGGCGTTTAAAATTATATGTTGGTGCACAATTTCTACTTAAAATATAAAAGGGACGCAAAAGGCACCCATTTCGTGGAACGACCCAGCTATTGATCGTCAACCCACATTGGGCTCCCGAGTGGCGCGTTGGTCTCAGGCATTGCATCTCAGTGCAAGAGGCTTCGAATCCAGGCTGTATCACATCCAGCCGTGATTTGGAGTCCCATAGGGTGGCGCACAATTGGCCCAGTGTCGTCTGGGATTGGCCAGGGTAGGCCGTCATTGCAAATAAGAATTTGTTCTTAACTAGTTAAATAAAGGTAATATAAAAATAAAATAAATTCAGCCCCAAGTAAATTGCAGGCTGATCACCTGATTGTAAAAGCGAGTAGATTTGTGTGTGGAGGAGGGGGTGTCGCCAGTCGCTACTGACATCATGCTGGCCCTCCCCATCGCTCCTCTCCTCCCCTCCCTGCCCTTCATATGAGTAATTTGGTGTGTGTGTGTGTGTGTGTGTGTGTGTGTGTGTGTGTGTGTGTGTGTGTGTGTGTGTGTGACAGTTTGTTGGGGGATGGGAGGCAGGGGCTGACTCTGTACTGATAAGGTCAGCCTGACAGTGGGCGGAGAAGAGAGGATAGGATGTTAGCTCACACTGGCTGGTGGCAGGAGGGAGGAGGGAAGGCTGGTTGCCTGAGGGTGACGGATGAGCAGCGGTGACTCATCGTCGGGCTGCCGTTGCCATGGGGCAGACAGCAGGTAGTTCAGCCCAGAGTTTCCCTACCCCCCCACATGCTCGCTCCGCTCAGCACACCCTCTCAGCCTCGCTTTCATCTTCATCCCCACCAGCTCCTCTTCCTCACCACTCTGACTCACTCCTCCTCTCCAGTGGCATCACTTTAAAAAAAAAGGCTTACATTGTTATGGTGAATGCCTTTTTCTCATCTCTGGGCTAAACCTGGCAGGACATATCTGAATGTAGCTAATGAATGAAGTGCTTTGGATTGTCGCCTCCCTTGTCTTCTGCGTCTCATTTGTCATTTCACTTGTAAGGATAATGTATTTGTGAATGATACTTGCTCTGTGGTGTTAGTATGTGTGAGAGAGAGTGCTGAGTCGGTCCTCAGGTCTGTGTAGGCACCGGACAGCGCCTGGGAGAGGAGAGTGGGGGGGCTGCATGGCTGGGGAGACGTCACACTAGGCTTCCGCAGTGCATCAAGGGAACTGGGCTGCCTCTGACTCATACCGTCAGGAGAGGAGGGGGAGGAGGAAGCAGGGAGAGGGGAGGAGGGGAGGAGGGGAAGGGGGTCTGCTCTTTCCTCCCATCCCTCTCCCTCCCCCACTGCTTCCATCGCTTGGTTGCTCTAGCAGTGATGTAATCCAGGTGACCTATTCGTCACAGCCCTCCCCCGCTTCCCCTCTCTCTCTCTCTCTCTCTCTCTCTCTCTCTCTCTCTCTCTCTCTCTCTCTCTCTCTCTCTCTCTCTCTCTCTCTCTCTCTCTCTCTCTCTCTCTCTCTCTCCCTCCCTCCCTCCCACCCAGCTGACTGACTGGCTGGCTGGCTGACTGAATGCATGAATGGACCGCTCTCCTTTCACTGGGTGGAGGGGGAGAGGAGGGGAGAGGGGGGGGGGGGGCAGGGAGCCAAGCAGCAAAGCGTCACACATTCACAAATAAAAAAGAAGGCAAGCTAGAGCTCCCAAAGTAGCCGGGCTGAATAGCTCTGAAATGAGTTGTATGCTGATCTCATCCATTGCCGCCTACGTAGGTGTGTGTGTGTACAGTATTTGTGAATGAGAGTTTCATTCATACTGAAATGCCTGTGGATATTGGTTGTCTTGCATGTATGTGAATATCTGTCACCGTGACCTTTGTCCTGTATCCGCTGCAACCTGCATGCACGTGTGACATTGACCGAAAGGAAAATCTGTCTAGTTAAAGAGTCTAGAATTCTAGATTACACATGACGTTCATTCATAACAGTTTAGCGTGGAAGATTTTTGTCAATGAATTGCTGATACAATTACGTTAATGTATTTTGGAGCTTTCCCTGGATAACCAGCTGTGCTCAGCAGGCTGTGAGGCTGTGTGTGTCTGTGTGTGTGTGTCTGTGTGCATGTGCGCACGCATTTGTGCCTGTGTGATGCTGATAGAGGAATGTATTTGTGTGTGCTCATTGTCAGTCAGCAGACCCTGGCCGTCTCTGCCTTGATCGTGTATGAGTCAGTGCTGCAGTGCTCTGTGGGAGGGGCTAGGATTGGATCTCCTGCTGTAAGCCTGGCCAAACGCACACACACGCACTGACACTAACGCTGCATACTGTCACATCCGGCCCTCCGCTCCACAGTGTGGCCTATTATTAGCTGCCTGCATAGCTTATTGTCTTGCGATGATCTAACCAAATGAACTTGGATGCAGAAGTTCTCAAACCTCGCATCGGGGACCCCCAGCCGATCCGTGCATTTGAACTATTCTGCATCTAGCACACCTAATTCAAATAGTCAACTAACCATCAAGCCCTTGACTAGGTGAATCAGGTGAGTTAGTTCAGGGCTACAACACAATTGTGAAACGTCTGGGGGTCCAAGAGGAGAGGTTTGAAAACCACTGCAATAGAGAGCTGGAGAAAGAAGAGAAAAGAGAGAGAGATGAAGGGGATGGGGAAGAGGAAGTGCATGTGTGTGAGGGGCAGGGTGGATATAGAGCTTGTAGGTGGGAGTCTCTTGAGAGCAAGCTCAGCTGTAGTTGTGGAATGTCACAAGCAATGACTGTCCTATTATTTGGGCCTCAATTGTACTGTGTCAAAGATCTCTGATCTTTATATGTCCCTCACTCTGACGATATATATAGCAACCATAATGTTGTAATTACTTCAGGAGGATTTCATAGACGCTAACACTGTTAGCCTACACCTCTTTACTTGTACACTACAGAACCACTAGTATGAATGTATGTATACTACCTTTCAAAAGTTTGGGGTCACTTAGAAATGTCCTTGTTTTGTCAATTAAAATAACATAAAATTGTTAATGTTGTAAATTACTAGCTGGAAATTGTAGCTGGAAATTGCAGATTTTTTAATGGAATATCTACATAGGCTGCCATCGATAAGAGACAATATTGTGCAGCCATATTCATCGACCTGGCGAAGGCTTTCGACTCTGTCAATCACCATATTCTTATTGGCAGACTCAACAGCCTTGGTTTCTCAAATGACTGCAACGCCTGGTTCACCGACTACTTCTCTGATAGAGTTCAGTGTGTCTAATCGGAGGGACTGTTGTCCGGACCTCTGACAGTCTCTATGGAGGTGCCACAGGGTTCAATTCTCGGGCCGACTCTCTTCTCTGTATACGTCAATGATGTCGCTCTTGCCGCTGGTGATTCTCTGATCCACCTCTACGCAGACAACACCATTCTGTATACTTCTGTCCCTTCTTTAGACACTGTGCTAACTAACCTCCAGACGAGCTTCAATGCCATACAACTCTCCTTCCATGGCCTACAACTGCTCTTAAATGCAAGTAAAAATATATAAATGCTCTTCAACCGATCGCTGCCCGCACCTGCCCGCCCGTCCAGCATCACTACTCTGGACGGTTCTGACCTAGAATATGTGGACAACTACAAATACCTAGTTGTCTGGTTAGACTGTAAACTCTCCTTCCAGACCTACATTAAGCATCTCCAATCCAAAATTAAATCTAGAATCGGCTTCCTATTTCGCAACAAAGCATCCTTTACTCATGCTGCCAAACATACCCTCTTAAAACTGACAATCCTACCAATCCTCGACTTCGGCGATGTCCTTTCCAAAATAGCCTCCAACACTCTACTCAAGAAATTGGATGCAGTCTATCACAGTGCCATCCGTTTTGTCACCAAAGCCCCATATACAGTACTACACACCACTGCAACCTGTACGCTCTTGGTGGCTGGCCCTCGCATCATACTCGTCGCCAAACCCACTGGCTCCAGGTCATCTACAAGTCTTTGCTAGGTAAAGCCCCGCCTTATCTCAGTTCACTGGTCACCATAGCAGCACCTGCGCCCCAGCAGGTGTATGTCACTGGTCACCCCCAAACCCAATTCCTCCTTTGGACGCCTTTCCTGACAGTTCTCTGCTGCCAATGACTGGAACGAACTGCAAAAATCACTGAAGCTGGAGACTCTTATCTCCCTCACTAACTTCAAGCACCAGCCGTCAGAGCAGCTCACAGATCACTGCACCTGTACATAGCCCATCTATAAATAGCCCATCCAACTACCTCATCTCCATACTGTATTTATTTATTTATTTTGCTCCTTTGCACCCCAATATCTCTCTACTTGCACATTAAGCTTCTGCACATCTATCACTCCGGTGTTTAATTGCTATCGTAATTACCTCGCCACTATGGCCTATTTTATTGCCTTACCTCCCTTATCTTACCTCAGTTGCACACACTGTGTATATATACTTTTTTTCTACTGTATTATTGACTGTATGTTTGTTTATTCCATGTGTAACTGTGTTGTTGTATGTGTTGAACTGCTTTGCTTTATCTTGGCCAGGTCGCAGCTGTAAATGAGAACTTGTTCTCAACTAGCCTACCTGGTTAAATAAAGGTGAAATAAAAAAATAAAAAAATAAATAGGCGTACAGAGGCCCATTATCAGCAACCATGGCACATTATGTTAGCTAATCCAATATCATTTTAAAAGGCTAATTGATCATTAGAAAACCCTTTGCAATTATGTTAGCACAGCTGAAAACTGTTGTTCTGATTAAAGAAGCAATAAAACTGGCCTTCGTTTGACTAGTTGAGTATCTGGAGCATCAGCATTTGTGAGTTAAATTACAGGCTTCAAATGACCAGAAACAAAAGACTTTGTTCTGAAACTCGTCAGTCTATTCTTGTTCTGAGAAATGAAGGCTTTTCCATGTGAGAAATTTCCAAGAAACTGAAGATCTTGTACAACGCTGTGTACTACTCCCTTCACAGAACAGCACAAACTGGCCCTAACCAGAATAGAAAGAGGAGTGGGAGGACCTAGTGCACAAGTGAGCAAGAGGACAAGTACATTAGAGTGTCTAGTTTGAGAAACAGACACCTCACAAGTCCTCAACTGTCAGCTTAATTAAATAGTACTCGCAAAACAACAGTCTCAACGTCAACAGTGAAGAGGCAACTCTGGGATGCTGGCCTTCTAGGCAGAGTTGCAAAGAAAAGCCATATCTCAGACTGGCCATAAATGATAAGATTAAGATGGGCAAAAGAACACAGACATTGGACAGAGGAACTCTGCCTAGAAGGCCAGCATCCCGGAGTCGCCTCTTCACTCTTGACGTTGAGATTGGTGTTATGCGGGTACTATTTAATGAAGCTGTCAGTTAGCTAACAGATGAGCTGACACAATGTGCCATTGGAAAACAGGAGTGATGGTTGCTGATAATGTGCCTCTGTATGCCTATGTAGACATTCCACAAAAAAATCTGCCGTTTCCAGCTACAATAATAATTTACAACATTAACAATGTCTACACTGTATTTCTGATAAATGTTATGTTATTTTAATAGAAAATCTGCTTTTCTTTTAAAAACAAGGACATTTCCAAGTGACCCCAAACATTTGAACGGTAGTGTATGTATGTACAGTGCCTTGCGAAAGTATTCGGCCCCCTTGAACTTTGCGACCTTTTGCCACATTTCAGGCTTCAAACATAAAGATATAAAACTGTATTTTTTTGTGAAGAATCAACAACAAGTGGGACACAATCATGAAATGGAACGACATTTATTGGATATTTCAAACTTTTTTAACAAATCAAAAACTGAAAAATTGGGCTTGCAAAATTATTCAGCCCCTTTACTTTCAGTGCAGCAAACTCTCTCCAGAAGTTCAGTGAGGATCTCTGAATGATCCAATGTTGACCTAAATGACTAATGATGATAAATACAATCCACCTGTGTGTAATCAAGTCTCCGTATAAATGCACCTGCACTGTGATAGTCTCAGAGGTCCGTTAAAAGCGCAGAGAGCATCATGAAGAACAAGGAACACACCAGGCAGTTCCGAGATACTGTTGTGAAGAAGTTTAAAGCCGGATTTGGATACAAAAAGATTTCCCAAGCTTTAAACATCCCAAGGAGCACTGTGCAAGCGATAATATTGAAATGGAAGGAGTATCAGACCACTGCAAATCTATCAAGACCTGGCCGTCCCTCTAAACTTTCAGCTCATACAAGGAGAAGACTGATCAGAGATGCAGCCAAGAGGCCCATGATCACTCTGGATGAACTGCAGAGATCTACAGCTGAGGTGGGAGACTCTGTCCATAGGACAACAATCAGTCGCATATTGCACAAATCTGGCCTTTATGGAAGAGTGGCAAGAAGAAAGCCATTTCGTAAAGATATCCATAAAAAGTGTTGTTTAAAGTTTGCCACAAGCCACCTGGGAGACACACCAAACATGTGGAAGAAGGTGCTCTGGTCAGATGAAACCAAAATTGAACTTTTTGGCAACAATGCAAAACGTTATGTTTGGCGTAAAAGCAACACAGCTCATCACCCTGAACACACCATCCCCACTGTCAAACATGGTGGTGGCAGCATCATGGTTTGGGCCTGCTTTTCTTCAGCAGGGACAGGGAAGATGGTTAAAATTGATGGGAGGATGGATGGAGCCAAATACAGGACCATTCTGGAAGAAAACCTGATGGAGTCTGCAAAAGACCTGAGACTGGGACGGAGATATGTCTTCCAACAAGACAATGATCCAAAACATAAAGCAAAATCTACAATGGAATGGTTCAAAAATAAACATATCCAGGTGTTAGAATGGCCAAGTCAAAGTCCAGACCTGAATCCAATCGAGAATCTGTGGAAAGAACTGAAAACTGCTGTTCACAAATGCTCTCCATCCAACCTCACTAAGCTCGAGCTGTTTTGCAAGGAGGAATGGGAAAAAATTTCAGTCTCTCGATGTGCAAAACTGATAGAGACATACCCCAAGCGACTTACAGCTGTAATCGCAGCAAAAGGTGGCGCTACAAAGTATTAACTTAAGGGGGCTGAATAATGGCTGAATAATTTTGCACGCCCAATTCTTCAGTTTTTGTTTTGTTAAAAAAGTTTGGAATATCCAATAAATGTCGTTCCACTTCATGATTGTGTCCCACTTGTTGTTGATTCTTCACAAAAAAATACAGTTTTATATCTTTATGTTTGAAGCCTGAAATGTGGCAAAAGGTCGCAAAGTTCAAGGGGGCCGAATACTTTCGCAAGGCACTGTATGTATGTATGTATGTATGTATATATGTTTGTATGTGTGTGTGTGTGTGTGTGTGTGTGTGTGTGTGTGTGTGTGTGTGTGTGGGTGTGTGTGTGTGTGTGTGTGTGTGTGTGTGTGTGTGTGTGTGTGTGTGTGTATGTATGTATGTATGTACGTACGTGTATGTATGTATGCACTCCATAAGATAGCCCTGTCTATGACTCATCCAACCACTCCCACTGTCATCCCACTGCAGTAGTGGTCAGTCATCAGTCAGTCCCTCCCCACTGTCTGGCTGCTTCCCTCCCTCCTTCCTACCCTCTTGCCTGCATGCCTTCCCTCCGCCATACAGCTTGCCTCCCTCCCTACTGCCTGTCTGCCTCCCTCTTGCCTTCCTACAACCTGCCTCCCTCCCTACTGCCTGCATGACTCCCTACTGCCTGCCTGCCTCTCTACTGCCTGCCTCCCTACTGCCTGGCTGGCTGCCTGGCACCCCAGGCCCTCAGGGTCCTCCTCTCCCTTCCGCTGCATCCTGTATGTAGCCCAGGCAGGCAGTACAGGCAGCCCACTTCCCTGTGGGGGCAATGTGAAGGTGAAAGGAAAGGCTTGGGGAAGGGGGACATAGCTACGGTACATTCATTTTACAATAAACTCCTGGAAATGGCACTAGGTCATGCATGTTATGTGCATATTCTTTCTGCTTTCCTACCAGAACTAATTGTGCTGTGTGCTGGGCCCTGTGATTTCACGTTGGCCTGTTAAAAGGTTGGACATTTAGATACATACTCAGAGTGGTTAATTGTCATTATCAAACAAGGCAGGTATTCTTCCAACGGCCTCAGATCCACATTTACAATCTGACACACTGAATAGCCAGCCATAAGTGTATGTTGTTTTATTTCTCCATACTCACATTCCAGTCTCATGACATCAGGAGTGTTGTGTCCTTTTGATATCTCCACTGGCCTAAAAAGGCCTAAGGAATCAAATCTAAGGAAATATCATTCTAATGAGCCTGTAATTAAATCATCCGATTGATAGACGCCAGTCACCACAGTGGGTTGTTGTTGTGTTTGGGCCAGCAGGGTGAGAGAGTGGTAGATGGGAGGCTGTCCACCACAGCCTGCCTGCTCTGTGCCCGCAGTAAGCTGTCAGCGGCTGAGGTGTTGGAGTAACAGTCATTGTGAAGTGTTGCGGTGTTGAGAGGAAGTGCTGGCTGGAGGAGGAGGGTGAGGCGGAGGGCCAGGAAGGATAATGAAGGTGTAATTTGGGAACCATCTGTGAGGTGCCTGGAGGGCTTCCTCTCCGGAACTCCCCCTCCGGAGGGGCACAGGTGCTGGAGGCGGGATTAGAGTGCGAGGGCTGAGGCTGAACTGGTGTGGAGTGCAGGGACAAGGGGAGAACTTGCGAGGCAGGGCGTGGGAGACTGGGGGCTGGAGGTACACTCCATGCAGGCTGGGTGTGTAAAGAGAGATCAGAGAGGTTTTTGTCAGTGCGAGAGTTAGGGCCGTGGTTTTTCTTGCTGATCCCCTCCTGGAGGGGATGTGTTGAGGCCCAGGGCTGGGCCCTAATTGGCAGTGACCTCACTTGAAAACAGGGTACTTTTATGGATCCCCGTCTTGCACAGAGGGTGGGCCTGACTGTCCTGGTGTGCTCCTTGATGTGGGGGATAACGATGGGAAATGGGAGAGGTCCTAATCTTAAGTGGTTAAGCTGGAGTCTTTGAGTGGCCTTTAATGGTCTTAAATCAGCCTAAATGACTGAGAAAACATGGAGGAAAAAGAGCATTGTTTAAGAGATGCTCCAGAGATTTTGTAGAGTTTTGAAAGTAGTGTTCACGAGCCGAAACCGGTCCCTGAAAATTGTGCACAATCGTGTACATTTCGTATGATATGTTACGTCCTGTAAAAACAAACAATTATACTTGCAATTCGGAAGAATATGTAACGAATTTGAAAGTGCTTAAGATCTCAGGCTGCATCTCTAAACATATAGACACAGCCACTGTTTTCACATTTCCCTGCTGCCTCCCAAGGCTTGCTGAATGGTGGTGTTTTAATTTAGCTGTGTATGTAAGTCATTCATATATGCTGCACGGAGAGGGGAGGTGGATTTTTATTACTTCTTAAATGTATAGGCAATGGAAATCCTTGTTAATAAATCAGAGGGCTCTGCATTCCTGGTGATACTGATAACCCGGCATTCCTCACCCCACTGGGCACGCCACGCCATTTCAGCGTGGAAGTGTGGGTGACAATTGTTTGAGACGTTGATCAATGAGTTTTCAGCCTTTATTCACCCACTCAAAAAAGACAGCCAGAAGTTTGTTGAGTTCCCGGTGCGTTATCACGATGCTTCCAACGATCAAAAAGCACAACCAAATTCCAATGGAAAACAGTGTCATATTTCTGGTTTTAGTTGTCGTCTAAATGTGTTTTCACTGCGCTTTCAACCATTTAAAAGCACAACAAAATTCAAATGGGAATACAATGTCAGATATTTTGATTATTTATACAACAAGTTATTGTGTTATCACTGTGCTTCATCTAATAGCAGAACCACACGATCTGGATGGCAGTTGAGATTACATTAAAAGTACATAGTGCAAGTGATCAATGCTATTTGAGATCCTGCACAGATTATTCGAGCATTTGTGACGATCTCCACAGTCCTGCAACCTTTGCATGCTATGTTGAACATGCATGCTTTCTACGATTACATAAGAAGACATTTACTGTATAGTTACTGGTAGGTTAACCTGAAAATGGGGCCATGGATGTGTTACTCATTTTAAGGTTAAATAAATATGGTTCCATTAGTTTGTAAGGTAGTCTTAACTTTAGGCTATTTACTGTCTTACTAGAGTAATATTGAATTGTGTTTGGTTGACAACGCAACCAAATATTAACATGTAAAGGATATGTAATGCTTGGAAAGTTTTGTTGACTTAATCACATTCCTTAACTTTTATTGTTGGTTTGTTTGGAGACATGAATCCAACGTACAATCTGTTAACATGTCGAGAAGTTGATAGGCTATTTTCTGTATTGAAAAATGTATATTGAATTGTGTTTGGTTGTTAACACATAGGTGTAGGAGATGTATAATTTGTGCCACTGACTAAGTCTGACTTTATGTCCAGTGTGTCTACAAATGAATAATTAATATGTTGGATTCACTTCTCCATCTCAACCAAGAACCAAAGACTAAATCAAATGAAACTTTCTGTAAAGTGCATTTAAAGTTTGATTTGATTTGATTTAGTCCTATTCTTTAACTTAGATGTTTGGTTGCGATGGAGAAGTGAATCCAACATATCAATTATTAATTTGTAGACAAACTGGAATTAAAGCCAGGCTAAGTCAGTGGCACAGATGGAACTATCCAATCAGAAGATACATCTCCTTCAAATGTTGATATTTGGTTGCGTTGACAACCAAACACAATTCAATATCCAGTTTGTCTACATATTTATAATTTATTATTGATATGTTGGATTCACGTCTCCATCTCAACCAAAAACCTAGGTTAAAGAATAGAACTTAATCTATTCAAAACTTCAATGCACTTTAAATAAAGTGTGATTTGATTTAGTCTTTATTTTTTATTTTTTGGTTGACATGAAACCAACATATTAATGATTAACTTAAAGATTACATTTGAAATCAACTCAAGCTTGAAACCCTAGCCCTATATGTATTGCCTATTTTTTAGTTGAACCCTGGTTTGAACCAAACATCTAAGTTAAATGCACATTTTATTTGCTCTGGTAAACCTATCTTTTGGAATGACTTCGATTAGCAACAGTGAATCTATTTAGTTATTAAGAGGTATCTTAATATTCATTCTCATGATAGGACATTGGTAGTAGTCAGTGACAAATATCAATGCAAAGCTGGGCTTGGTCAAAACCCTGAAAGGGATACTAACTGCATAGCTGTAAATGTATCAACTCTCCAGTAGGAGGTGCTGCCCAGTCTATAGTGGACATAACAACAGTTCACAATACTTTGACAAATTACATTGAAACAACGTTGATTTAACCATTTTGTCACCAGTGGGGAATGACCAATCAGCGTTATGGCTGGGTGTAGTAACCAATATCACGTCTCTTGCATAAGTTGTGGGGTTGGATTGGGGTGTGTATGTGTGAATAAACCAGAGGGCCCGTGTCTGGCTCTTTGCCTAAGAAGAGGATTAAGATGAAAAAAATTATCAGAACAATTTCCTATTATTCATCATATGTCTTAAATGATGAATAATAGGAAATTGTTCTGTGAGCATGTCTTGGATTGATAATACTATCAAGTTTTCTGCAGAATTCCTCTCTTCCAATAAAGTTTGCCTGCTATCTCTGATGTGAGGCAGGTGTGGGAGCTTGCCGGAGAGGTTAATGGTTGTTTTTAATCCATTTGTGTCTTCCCCCTACCCCTGCCCTCTACCCCTACCTACCCTCCTACCTCCCCCTTAAATGTGCACGGTGGCGGCTAGCTCTTTCCTGCTTTGAAACGCTCAAGTCAAGCGTGCTGGCTCCCTCGCTGGTAATGGGTTTAAGAGGATCTCCTGAGCCGCCTGGGCTTCCTGAATAATGGCTCTTTCCGCCGGCTCTGTCCTTACCGGGGAATGTGGCAGGTGGCTGGGTTGGGCAGAGCTTTGTCTGTCTTTTTTTCTCTTTCTCCTTTTCTTGGATCGGACAGAACAAGGCCTTTAAACCCCATGTGCCAACCCTACTCCAGCCACAGTGCGTCTGTGTGCCCCTATAACCTGTTTTGTTACAGTGCCTTTAGAAGGTATTCACACCCCTTGACTTTTCTCACATTCTGTTGTTTTACAGCCTGAATTGAAAATGTATTACGTTGAGATCTGTGTCACTGGCCTACTACACACAAGACCCCATAATGTCAAATTGGAATTATGTTTTTAGAAATGTTTACAAATTCCTAAAAAAAATGAAAAGCTGAAATGTCTTGAGTCAATAAGTACTCAACCCCTTTGTTATGGCAAGCCTAAATAAGTTCAGGAGAAAACATTTGCTTAAGTCAGATAATAAGTTGCATGGACTCACTCTGTGTGCAATAATAGTGTTTGCAATAATAGTGTTTAACATGATTTTTGAATGACTACATCTCTGTACCCCACACATACAATTATCTGTAAGGTCCCCTCAGTTGAGCAGTGAATTTCAAACACAGATTCAACCACAAAGACCAATGTCTCGCAAAGAATGGTACCTATTAGTATATGGGTAAAAAATAAACAGACATTAATATCCCTTTGAGCATGGTGAAGTTATAAATGACACTTTGGATGGTGTATCAATACACCCAGTCACTACAAAGATACAGGTGTCTTTCCTATCTCAGTTGCCATAAAGGTAGGAAACCTCTCATGGATTTCAGGCCAATGGTGACTGTAAAACAGTTTCAGAGTTTAATGGCTGTGACAGGAGGAAACTGGGGATGGATCAACAACACCTAAATTACAGAGTGAAAAGAAGGAAGCCTGTACAGAAGAAAAATATTCCAAAACATGCATCCTGTTTGCAATAAGGCCCTCCCTCCCTGTATGCCTGCATGCCTGCCTGCCTGCCTGTATGCTCTTACACATCCAGCCCCAGTCAACCACTTCCCAAGATAGGCCTCACATCGGCCCTTCAAGACATGAGGAATTTCTATTTTCCCACTGAGGCTGTACACCTCCATTTAGTAGTAGGTTGTTTCATTTGTTCCTTTGTTTGCTTAAATAAAGGTTTAGAATGTGTCATCATCTCGTCTACAGCAATATCCCCACTGCAGAAATGACAAAAACAAGTCAAAGATGTGTTCTCTTCTTTATCACAACCCCCAAAGAAGTCGCTATGCACATGGACTTTATTCCCATGGTCTGAGAGAACACAATGGTTATTCGGTCAAGAGCAGGACAGGGTGTACCTGGTGAAGGATTGTGAACGTTTTTGTCTGGTAGCCCTCCTCTTTCACGCCATGGCTCTTCATGCACCGGTGCCTGGGGATGGAATGTGGCGACACAGAGTGCTGCGATGATGGAGACGCCGGCTACTGGGATCGTGGTGCAAGTGCTCTTCCTATCAGAGGGCATCCCAATTGGCACCCTATTCCCTATATGGTGCACTATTTTCCATATGGGCCCTGGTTTAAAGCAGTGCACTATACAGGGAATAGGATCTGTCTCCATTGATGTTGCTGTAGCCAATGGGGTTAATATACAGGTAACTGCCAAAATAAAGGAAACACCAACAAGTAATGTCTTAATAAGGCATTGGTCCACCACGGGCCGCATGAACAGCTTCAATGCACCTTGGCATAGAGTCTACAAGTGTCTGTTGGAGGGATGCGACACCATTCTTCCTCGAGAAATTCCATAATTTGGTGTTTTGTTGATGGTGGTGGAATGGCTGTTTATTTATTGCTGTTTATACCTTGCCCTCTAAGGGGTTGAGTGGACCTAACCCATTGCCAGGAAAATGCACCCCACACCACAGCAACTCAAAAAACTCAAATGTTTCCTTTATTTTGGCAGTTACCTGTATAAGTCAGGAATGAGAAAGACATCAACAGTCTGAGGTATGAGCTAAGAGGAATGATCTATGTTGTTCAGATCCCTCAAGCATCAGACAAGTCAAGACCCCTCCATACCCAAAGCCAGAGTGCATTTAGGAGACTCTATGGATGAGATAACCTTAGCCTTCAATAAGGCTGGTGTTTTTGACTACTGCCTCACTACAGCCCTCCACGTGCCTCGGCAGCAGCAGCAGCTCTCAGGTGATCATTAAAGCATGTGTGGGAGGAGGACGGAGGTGCTACCGGATATTTGCCCTCAGTTCAACTCTGGGCTGCTAATTGCTATTTTCTTTGGACATGAGGATAACTGTGTTGGGCTCAGCTCGGCTGTGCTTTCATTGAGATTGATTACCTTGTGGGACGGGGATCCGCATCTGTCTCCCCGGGACAAGTGTTCAACTTGGGGGGAGGGAGAGAGCAGATGAGAGCAGGGGAGGGAAGGGAAGGACAATGAGACGAGAGGAGTGGACAGGAGAGGAGCGGAGAGGGGAATTCCACCGAGTGTCACCGTCTGACCCTGGCCCTAACTTTGATGCCCATCGGATAATACTTGCACTCCGGGTTGAAATGGGCTTTTGTTGCAGCAGGCAGTCTGCTCCAACAGGCCAGTGCACACAACAGTGTACGCAAATACAGGCCCACGCATAGACACACACACACACACACACACACACACACACACACACACACAACACACACCTCGCCGTGGCTTATTGCCCACTTCATCAGATGGTAAATAGAAGGTAGCGGAAGCATGGGAACACTCTATCAGTACAGTATCTCCACTGCTGTTTACGCTGCCAGTCTTTATCTGTCACGTGAGTGCGGCCCAGTCACATAAACATGGCCCTTGAGTGGGGCACCCTGGGATAGCGCCGGACGCCATGTGAACACTGGAAATCCGCTCTCTGCAAAGCCTCTTGGACCAAGTCGATTGACGCTTACATCTTACACGCACGCGCGCATGTCCTTCACAGGGCGTAAACACAAACAAACGTTGATATTTATGTTGAAATCAACATCTGTATTGTGAGGGGAAATAAAGTAGTAATAGAGCCACTGTGTCATTGATTTCAATTATTCTTGGTCTTACAGCAGCTTTGTAGATGTGAACTGTAATTCAACCTTTAGTCCATAGCTTAATGTAGCTTTATTTTCGTGCTTTAGCAGACATTACAAAAGCATATATACGACGTGATTTTTTTGGTTAGCCTTGTCTCTTTTTTTTTTACGTCTTGAATGAAAAACAGACATTTTGGCTAATCAAGATGTCCCCCAGTGAATTAAACGTATTATGAGAGGAATAAACAGAGAGTTCCGATGCCCGGGGATAACTCCCAGGACAAAACCCGCTGATTGAAACGAATGATACCAGCATCTCCCTCTGACCCGACCGGCTTTCCCACTATCATCCTCCTCCACAGAAGGAGGGGGTTAAAAAGGGCTTGCTTGTTTCGTACGGAATGACAAGGCCCCAGCGCAACTATCAGTAAACAAAACGTGGCAGTAAAATGAACTACAAGACAGGTTCAACAGGAATCCCTCACGGCACTTCCTGCCGCTCAGAGGCCATAAACAAGGCTTAAACAAGCCTGGCTGGCTCCAGCTCATATCCCACGGCAACAGGCCGGGGTCATGGCGTCTAGGCTACCCGCTGCTGCCGGGGGCAGAGACAGGGGCACGGGAGGGATGGGGAAGGGTGCTAATGTTCCAGCTGGGTGGACCTCCTAAAGCCACTGCCGGTAGTTAAAGTCTGCGTGGACGTCTGTCTGCCTCACCATGGAAAAGGAAGGCTGCCACCTGCGGTGCAGTGGAACATCAATCTTCAAGGGGACTGTAGGAGAGATGGGTTCATGAGAGGGAGCTCAACAGTGTAATCTCTGTTAATGATAATGACCTGAGATGAACTTAGATCCAGGTTTGAATCACAGGCTGTCATTCCTGAGGAGTTTTTCCCTGACCATGTGTGACCTGATACAAATAACTCCTGGCCCTTGGTATAGGGTATAGCCAGAGGCGGGAGTTTTTCCTGGTCAGGTCAAGTCACATAATCAGGAAAGACTCCTTGCCCAATAACCTAGTCATTAAACATATGTTGTTGTTAACGTTCCCAAACTAGGGTCAGAGCTCATTTGTGTTCCCTCCTCTCCCCTGCCCTTCTCTCCCCTTCCCTGGACTCGCTGTTTTCAGCGGGGCATGCTGCCCTCAGTTTACTCCTGGAGCCTGTGAACTCTGGGAGTGTGTCTGGGTCTCACAGTGTGTAGACTGGAGACAGACGGCCAGTGGGGTGGCTAAATGGCTAAGTACTGCTGGGGAGGAGGGAGGGAGGGAGGGACCCTCTGTTGAACTGAGGCATTATAAGCTAGTGCTCTACATAAAAACATGTCCCCCAGAGACTAGCTAGTGGCCAAACATGGACCTTATCCTGAACAAACAGTGAGAGACTAGCCGGGCTGAGCAACCACAGAGATCTGGTGACAGGCTGCTGATGTGATAGACATCGCTTTATTGCTACGCTGCACTGCTTCCAAATCAAATTTCCGCTGTGCGATTTGCCATTGTTTATATGCAAAAGCATCTGGAATATTAACATGCCCTTGAAAGAATTTCTTGGCAGGCCTCGTGTAGTGACAACATGTGTTCTCAATGCCATGGTGGGTGGGGTCTTACAGAGCAGAGTTGTGACAGTGAATCTGACACGAATGGAGATTGACGGAGCTCAGTTGTAAACGTTATATATTTTTTTTGTGACCCACTTGATGCTTTTTTTTTGTTTTTTTTTGCTGTTGTCCAACAACAGTTTTTCATTTGGAATGAGGGTGCAGCACTGACCGTATTTATAGCCTGGTGTTCTAACCAACGTTATCAGTGTACCACAAAATAACTTCCTCAGTCCTCACCGTAAAATAACAGGATGCCTTCAATTGTGCATATTTATTCGTTTTTAGCATGGGAATGCTCGCTTTATAAATAGCCATATTCCTGCAGCACTCCAAAGTTGGCTGTGTAAACTTCCTCTCCTGAGTCTTCTCTCTCTCTTTCGTTCTCTCGTTCTCTCGTTCTCTCTCTCTCTCTCTCTCTCTTTCTCACTCTCACTCTCTCTCCCTGTCATTCTCTCAGACCCTCACTAGGCTTGCTCCTGAGGGAAAAGGAGTGAGTGAAGGCAGAGTCCCAAGACAGTGGTGAGTTGTCCACAGGGCCGAGCTGAACGTCCCCACCCCTCCTGCCCACTTGGCGTTACCGTCTGCCCTCCATTAAAACTCCATTCTGGCAGATCAGAGGTCATAGGTGAGTGGTCGCAGCATGTTAATGGGTAAAATGGGGGTCCTTTCTGCTTGGCTGGTCCTCATGACCATGAACAAGCCCTCAACCTCCCCATACACACAGTGTATGTACAGTATGTGCTCTCCAATCAACACATGTCAAAACCCAGGTCCCACTGTAAACTGGAAATTGCATTTTTGTCCCCCCCAGTTTAATAATTGGAATGTGATGCAAAACGAGGTGATGGTGTGCTTTAGGGCCATGGGGTTGCCTCGGGTAGGCTGTTTAGAGTGTTTATCCGACTGGATTCAATTTTTTAAATAATAAATAAATAATTGCCCCCCCCCCCCACACTTCTAAAACCAAAGCTGCGCCCCTGCCCATGACACCGTACAAGGATGAAGTATGAGGGATTGACAAGCCCAGTAGTCAGAAATGAAGGAATGGGCTTTTCTCGATGATATGTCAAATACTGTAGTGTCTTGCTAAGTCTCTTTCAAAATAAGATGCATGATAGTGAGCAGGGCAGAACCACCGTAATAGGAGATGTGTGTGTAATATTATGTGAATGCTCAGCTCATGGTACTGTAAGCCCCCCCCCCCCTCTCTCTCTCTCTCTCTCTCTGTCTCTCTCTCTCTCCACCTCTCTCTCTCTCTCTCTATCTCTCTCTCCCGCTCTCTCCCTCTCCCTCTCCCTCTCTCTCTCTCTCTCTCTCTCCACCTCTCTCCAGCTCTCTCTCTTTCTCTCCACCACTCCCCTCCCAAGCTCCAGCACCTCTCCACATGGGGCCTCTGGGTCAATAAATCTCAGTGAGGAAATTTCAGCACAGGACCCTTGAGCAGCAGAATATAATAACAGACGTTCCACCTGGAGGAGATGTTAGTCTGTGCTGCCTGATGCAGCCCTGCAGCCCTCTCTCCTTCCTGCTCAGAGTCTGACTCCACTTAGTTACCCTTATGCACAAATGCTCATAGTTGCCTTCGGACTCCAACTGAATGACCCAAGTCTTTCACAATGTAGCTAAAGCTATTATTACAGCTTTCGTATGGTATACCAACAACATGCTTGGGACTCATGGGACTAGTGTGCTGGTGTGGGTGATTGGAGAGTTTCCTTGTGACGCAAGTGTTCATACGTATTTGAAATTGGATAGGTGTGTAAGTGTGTGTGTGTGTGTGTGTGTGTGTGTGTGTGTGTGTGTGTGTGTGTGTGTGTGTGTGTGTGTGTGTGTGTGTGTGTGTGTGTGTGTGCGTGCACATGGGTGTTTTTGCGCTTGTGAATGCTTGTGGTGTATGTGAGTGAGTGTATGCGCACGTGTGTATGCGCACGCGAGAATATGTGTGCATGAGTGTGTATAAGAGTAGTTGCCTGGTTGCGCAATCAACATGTGCCTGGGTGCCTAGGGCCCGGCGCTTGTTAATCTGCTCTCCTTCCTGCTGTCACGTTAAACAAAACAAACAGGGAATTTATCTGCCCTTCTCTCTCCCTTCTCCACGCGGCGAGCAAAGCTTGCTGGGAGCCGAGACACGTCACCAGAGGCTCACCTCGGCCAAGAGAGGGGATCATCTATCTCCCACTGATCACAGGTGGCCTTTTTATTTATGCTGCAGAGAGGAGGTTGCACTTAGGATATGATAGAACATGTCATTGAGGAATTCTCCCTCCTTGGCCTGCCAATTAAAAAACAAGAGTCTTCGACTCGTGATCCTCCTCGCTATAGGTCCTCAGGACAGTGCTCCCTCCCTGGTCTCTTGCTGCTCCCTGCCTGCCACCACCAAGCTCTCTTCCCCTCCTCCTCCTTCTCCTCCTTGTCCTCTCCCTTGTCCTCCGGGACAATGCTCCCTCCCTGCTCCCTGACACCACTGAAGCCCTTCCTCGTCCTCAAATCAGAGAGACGTGCCTGTAGGAGAGATGGGTGGGTGTCTCTGGAAGCCTGTAGGAGAGATGGGTGGGTGTCTCTGGAAGCCTGTAGGAGAGGTGGGTGGGTGTCTCTGGAAGCCTGTAGGAGAGTTGGGTGGGTGTCTCTGGAACCCTGTAGGAGAGATGGGTGGGTGTCTCTGGAAGCCTGTAGGAGAGATGGGTGGGTGTCTCTGGAAGCCTGTTGGAGAGATGGGTGGGTGTCTCTGGAAGCCTGTAGGAGAGGTGGGTGGGTGTCTCTGGAAGCCTGTAGGAGAGTTGGGTGGGTGTCTCTGGAACCCTGTAGGAGAGATGGGTGGGTGTCTCTGGAAGCCTGTAGGAGAGATGGGTGGGTGTCTCTGGAAGCCTGTAGGAGAGATGGGTGGGTGTCTCTGGAAGCCTGTAGGAGAGATGGGTGGGTGTCTCTGGAACCCTGTAGGAGAGTTGGGTGGCTGTCTCTGGAAGCCTGTAGGAGAGATGGGTGGGTGTCTGGAAGCCTGTAGGAGAGATGGGTGGGTGTCTCTGGAAGCCTGTAGGAGAGATGGGTGGGTGCAGATTTGAAAGCTGTCAGACCAAAGGGACCGCAGCTACTCTGCTGGAGGAAAGAGCTGAACTGTGGTGAATCCCCCCTGGGGTTGTTCTGGTCTCCATGGATGTTGGGTGTGACTATTCACCTAATGTCTTCATGTGTTCACAATGTCTATGTCTTCAAGTCACTCTACACTGTCAGAATTAGCTATCTGATGTGTGCATCCAGGCATTCCCAGTACAGCCAGGCCGTCCCATCCAAGTACTCTCCTCAATGCCTGTGCAGAAATTTAAACAACCTCATTCATTTGATTGTGTTGCAGTTTAGATTTTTCAAATCAGTGCAGCAAGCTGCCAAAAGTCCCTTTCACAACCCTTAGTCTTGCACTAGCTCGTCTCCACATACATTAGTGGGCTACAACACAATCATTAAAGCCATGGCAAAACCCAAAATATCAACCACATGCAGAAAAGACACATCAATCTCTAATGTTTGTTTAATGAAAATCATTATAATAACTACAAAAACATCTATGAAAACCCACTCCCTTGACTTCCTTCATAGAATGACATGTATTAATCAATGCTTTTATCCCTGTCTTGTAAAACAAAGTATTGAGACATGACAAGTAAGTCATTAAAGGAATAAACAAATAAATAAATAATGGATAAATGGCACACTCCCCCTCCTGAGCCAGACTTCCTGCTGACTTTATTGGGTGACCATAAAATACATGGTCTGGTCCTGGATTAGGTTAATTATTTCCTTGTGTTAATTTTACCCTACAATCTTCTCTCTCTCTCTCTCTCCCTGTCTCTCTCTCCCTCTCCCTCTATCCCCCCTCTCTCTCTCCCTCTATCCCCCTCTCTTTCTCTCTTACCACCTTTTCTCTATATTCACCTCTTTCTTTCATCAATCGCTCTCTTCCTCTCCATATCTCTTTCTCTCTCCCTCCCATTCTCTCCACCTCTCCCACGTCCCCGTCCCCCCCTCCCTCGCTCTCTCTCTCTCTCTCTCTCTCTCTCTCTCTCTATCTCTCTCTCTCTCTCTCTCAGAGATTAAGGGTCATGTTGCCTTTTACAGTCTCTCACTGTGCTCCAGTCTGATAAATGCAGTGAGGCGTAGAGTGCAGGCTCAGCGGCGGCTCGGCTCCAGGAATCAGCGCCACTTTTCCAGTGCCAATAAATTTGGGAATTAGCTAGTGTGAAGGAAGTATGATCCATTAAGTGCTAAGTGATGCTGTCTCCCCCTCCTCCTCTCCCTCTCTGCCTCCTCTCCTTCCTCATCCTCCCCTCCGCATACTCCTCCCCCAACCCTCCTAATTTTAATTATCCTCATCCCCCTCTTCCTCCCGCTCTTCCTCCTCCTCTTCCTCCAACATTGTTGGATAGGCATTGCTGAAATGTTTGTCCATTTGAAATCTGTTTAATAGAGCTAGTCTGGGGATTTTACATTATGACAGTGAATTATTTGGGCTTACTTGTCAATTGAATTGTCAATCCATCAGCTAAAATGAGGTTTCTTTCTGATTGCCACACCACCCTCAAAACATGTTCCAATCCTCATCCCCAGGAAGAGAGAGACAGGCCCTTGGTGTTTATCAGACCCACTCAGGCCTGTCTCTCTTCCTGGGGATGAGGATTGGAACATGTTTGGGGGTGGTTTGGCAATCAGAAATAAACCGAATTGTATGTTCCAATCCTCATCCCCAGGAAGAAAGATACAGGCCATTGGTGTTTATCAGACCCACTCATGTACAACTGGCTTCAATGACTGAACAATGGCTTGACTCCAATCTGCCTTGCATGACCTCCTGGCTTTGATTTTTGATTTTCAATTTAATATTTTACCTCTGCCCCAAAACAAACATCATGATTTGAACTCTGGAATTCAGAACATCATTCTGCTGCATGTAAAATTAAGACAAATTACAGGGACCAGATTCTGACTGTGGAAATAATTCATTAACAAACTTGAGTTTTATGCTCATCTTTTTCTCGTATAAGCTGTGGGAGAGAGGGATTGCCAGAGGAGACGTCTTGGCTCTGCTTGTGTTCCCACTGAAAGGATTGAATGGCGCAAAGAGATGACCTGTTTGGACAGAGCTCCAGTGTTTTCTCTTCCCCCCCCTCTCTTTCTGTCCCTCTGTAGCAGAAACAGTGTAAAGTTAAAAAGGGAATAGTAAAATTACTCAATGAAACATCTCTTGGTGTGTGTTGGCTACATGGTGTTTATGCCTAGTGAGGAAGGCCTGTTCTGCTCTCTTCAGCTCTGCTCTGTGCTGTGCTGGTCTGACCGTGTTTGCTCTGGTTCAGAACCTGCTCAGGCCTCCTCTGGGACCACAGCCATGTGCTTTGGAGGCCCTCAATAAGGAAACCACACAAGAGAGCATTGCAGGGGGGAGAATGTTCCTGAAAAAGCCCTGCTGCTCCCAGCCAGGACACCAGCGAGAAAACCAAACTGGATGTGGTGAAAATGTCAAATTACTAAAGGAAACTAAAGGGAAACCTCAGGCGAGTGAAAAAAAGACGGACGTGTTTGTGTTTTACAACATGCTGTTCAATGCAGTGGAGGAGAAGTAAGCAAGAGGGGATGAGAGAGGAGATACACTGAGGTGGGGGAAAATACAATTTTATATAAACAAAAATGGACCAGGAGCTTGTATCTTCATGCCACGTTAAATAAAGTGTTTCAGTAGTACTGAGGAAGGGTTAAAAGTGTCTGGTGTTTGCTGCATGTGTTTGAAGAAAACAGTGTCTGCCTCTGCACTGGGCTGGCTCCACAAAGGCTCCATTCCCAGCAGTTATGGAGGACAGAGACCGCTAACAGCTTCCTCCTCACTTCATAACAAACAGTGCGAGGCCAGGCCCCCGAGGCTTCCTGTGTCCCACACACAGCCCACAAATAAACACAATCACGTTAATTTACCTCTAGCCTCAACACCCCCCCCCCCCCCCCCCCCTCCCCCATCCCCTCGCTCCACGCCGCGCCGCTGCACGGAAAAAGAACTCAGCCCAAATTGCTCAAACTCTTTTTTTTTCTCTCATTAGAAGGGAGATTCTCCATGTCCCCATGTTTCATGCAGCTGCAAAGGCTGCAAATGTCTGCTAATTGGATCAGAGAAGTAGACTTTCTTTCTTCTTACAAGGTAATCAAGAACACAAAGATAAAGAAAACACTGTACAGGTTCTTTATCCATACCCTTCATCCATATCTTCACTTCATAAACATTTGTTCCCTTTCCTCTATAGGGAACAGAGGGGTAACTTGAGCTACCCTTGTTTCTGGGAAACCATACACAAAAGGAATCATTTCACCAAATATTTATCATTTAATGGAGTCTGTCAAGGAAGAAACCACATGGAAAAAGTGGTATGCCAGTTAGGTCCAAAAAATGATTTTCATCAAGTCAAATGAATGTATTGTGTTAGAGGTGTCATGATGCTTGTATCTAAACCAAAGTAGATACTTTTAAGATTGTTCTATACATCAGTTGGGGTCTCTATAAGCTTCAATAATGATGTCCGAAACCTAGCATGAAAGTGCATCCTTGTAGCTGTGTGGGTTAATATTGTCAAAATGTTTGCCTTGGGGTAAATTGAGCCAATGGCCATGGGGTAAATTGAGCCAATGGCCATGGGGTAAATTGAGCCAATGGCCATGGGGTAAATTGAGCCAATGGCCATGGGATAAGTTGAGCCAATAGCAAGTGTCTTCTTCCCAAGTGTATTGCAGGGCATTATCGCTGGAATGTGAGGTAACAACAGGGCCTGGCCTATGTTAAAAAAAAGTACAAAGTGTTTTTTAGGTGTTACGCCTATGTTTAAAACATATTTAAAATTATTAAAAGACAAAAAAGCGATTGTGATTGTGTTTGGGAAATATAGATAGGCATGGTTTTAAAAAGGTAGTGGTAATATTTCAATCAGTACAGAAATTTCTAGGCGGCTTAATTGATCCTTTCCCTTGGCTCAACTTACCCCATAGGACAGACATAAGTCGTGCCAAGAGGCTACATTTTTGAACAAGCTATGTTTTCAAAACTGTAATGTTTGGCATTAGTTCTGATTAATTCCAGTTACACACAACATGCTGAAACATATGTAAATATATTGGTTAGAAAGAATACTATATTTTCCTTGACAGAGTGATGCTGAACGTAAAAAAATGTCTCAACTTACCCCACTCTCCCCTATGACCAATGGAAGGCTGGAATTTAAACATCGCAAGTGATAAATCACATCCTGCATCAGTAAGGATACAAGTCCCATTTAAGTGATTTAATAAATTGGACAATTTTTTATTTTACCTATATTTAATTAGGCAAGTCAGTTAAGAACAAATTCTCATTTTCAATGACGGCCTAGGAACTGCCCGTTCAGGGGCAGAACGGCAGATTTGTACCTTGTCAGCTCGGGGATTTGAACTTGCAACCTTTCGGTTACTAGTCCAACACTCTAACCACTAGGATACCCTGCCGCCCCAACAATGTTTACTGGCTCAAACATAACGAGTGCAACATTTTTCACACATTTCCTTTATCGTACAATCACAGCCATTGGGACTGGCGTAAGGTAATGTATTCTAATCCAATAGGTTGTACTGACTGAGCCATAGACTCGATCAAAGAGAGCCCTCAGTGTGCAATAACAGCAAATAAGATTCAATGGGTTAATCAGTCAGTGGTGCCATATTCAGGAGGAATTTGGCTGCCATGCGGTGGGCTCTAGAGGCTCTAATGTGGCGGACGGACAAGTCTGAAAACTCTGCAGGGAATCACTGCAGATAGCTAGCTAGAGCACAGAGGGAAAGAGAGAACAGCTAGAGCCATACTGCCATTATCATTCAGCACATCAAGGTTTTACTTAATGACTATGATATGTGGTTGTCTTACCTACCTTAGTTTAATGCACTGACTGTGAGTCGATCTGGAAAAGAGTGTCTGCTCAATGTGCCCCACAAGACCGTGAGGAGCTAACGCAAGTCTCAGGCAAATGATGCATCACGTGAGCGAGTTTCCCTGAACCACCTCTGTTACATGGACCAGATCCAGTCTGACGCAGGGAAAGTACAGTAGTGCACACTCCAGAGAGGAAGCCAGAAGTCATACACGGCTATGACTGTTCATTTTTCATCCCGCACGCTAACACAACGAACCATTACTTACCCTGTGCTCTTATGTTCACACTGCGTTGTACTGTGTTCATAATTGAATTACACCTCCTCTCTCCCGTTGAGAGCTCAAGCCAAGTCCTTGATGTAAAACAAAACCGCATACGGCCACATCAGCACACATAAATAATATCTGCTCCATGAGGCACTATGGTTTCATGCAGAAAAAAAAACTGTGGATATACTGTACGCTCACATATAAATCAGCCTCAACTTTCCACAAACTCCAATGAGCTATGCAACACTTTCTAGACATTATTTAGCCAACCGTGGTTGACCG
Source organism: Oncorhynchus mykiss (assembly GCF_057628025.1). NCBI lineage: Eukaryota > Metazoa > Chordata > Actinopteri > Salmoniformes > Salmonidae > Oncorhynchus > Oncorhynchus mykiss. Next base: position 53,701,737 of record NC_143033.1, read on the forward strand.
CCAACCCGAGTAGGCCAATGTAGACACAATTTTAAACGCCTTCATCATTGAGAGAGAGAGAGAGAGAGAGAACATGACCAGCACTAGCTTATTGGCTAAACTGCGCATTTGTGTTGGCATGGCGTGCATCACCTTCAACCAGCGTGGATTGTCTTTTTGGAGATGATTTTATTGATGATAGAAGACGAGATAGTGCATGTGAGCTAAGCTATGTACATACTGTCTATGTTTACGCTTAAAGATGCATGTGAGCCTGCCTAGAGCCACCCCTCCCTTCCCCCCTTCCCCACCCTCCCGAACTCCTCCTCTTCTTCCCTGGGTCGGATGAAAGACAGAGGCACCGGTTTAGGAAACCTAGTAGGCGCATAATTAGCAGACAGGATCAAGCGCTGCTTACAATCCCTCCCCCGATTAGCAATCACATTGTATACACCTCCGCTAATTAAACCAATCATCTGGCATGTCCATGTAACGTTCACTTCCTTGTTTCCGTTCGCTATTCATTTCCAGCAGAACCTCATCTGGGTGCCATTTGAGCAGGCAGAGTAATACCCAGTGTCACCCAGATCAGGGGGAAAGGAAAGAGAGAGACGCTAATATTAATTCATTCGGGGGACTCTCTCTCTCTCTCTCTCTCTCTCTCTCTCTCTCAAAGCTGATTGACAGACATGGTTCTGTTTGCAGTAAAGGCTGCGCACCGTATTGAAAAATGTGGTGTTATACAGGTGCTGCAATAGGGATATGGGACCTATTGGACCTCCTGCATGTGTTTGGCCTTTGCCTCAACTTCATGCACTGTTATGGGAGGATTATTATGAATGGAATATACCATAAAGCCAAGGACAGAGAAATGTTAGTCCCTCAGAGTATACCCTTACAAAAAAAAAAAAAACACATGGTTTTTGGACACGAGTAAACATATCATGTGAGAAATCGGTTGGGTTTAATTCCATAACGCGATAAACGTCAATTTTTCACATTTACATAAAAATAAAAATACATCTTAAACAAACGTTCATGGGTCCCTTTCGATGTGTATGAATTGTGGCTGTTCTCATACTTTTAAACATTTACTTGACTTCGTCTGGGGCCGCACAACACCCGTGCCAATATATCCTCCAAATACGGACTTCTTGGGCATTATCACTTAATTATTCCCAAATACATTTATAACTGTAGTGTTCGTTTCCTTACATTGTGCATCATTCCATTACTTCGTTAGTTTACCTTTCGGCCCTCACTGACGTTTGTGTGGTTGTTCCTGAGGATCGCTAGCAATGGTGGATCATATTAGGCTAACGTATTACAAGTTGTGCAATAATTTGGGACATGTAGCCTATTTGAATCGTTATGGAAGGCAGACCATACAGAGCCGTTTAAACCTGGAGAATGGCACACAGTTGACGAGGACTGGACCGTTGTCGTCGCAGTTCCATGATTAGTGAGGATTATTAGGGTTGATTTATAGACTACTATATAGACTACTGTTCAACCCCTATTGTACACTTTTTCAACTTACAATATTTCATGGACTGAACAATTGAATATGTCAACTTTCAGGATGAATCAAACCGCTGTATTTTTGATTCACCAATATATTTAGTGCGTAAAGGCGCCACAAACCTGTAGGGCCTCAATACATTCCTAACCCTAAATAATATACGTGATCAGAGTATTTTTTTAATCTACCAAATTTTAAATGATTGGGGTTATTGTCTTACTGAAAAATCCACTTGCGGACAAGTTTCAGCCTCCTGGCAGAGGCAACCAGGTTTTGGGCTAAAATATCCTGGTACTGGGTAAAGTTCACGATGCCATTGATCTTAACAAGGGACCCGTAACATCAAAGATCCACCACCACACTTTACGGTTTAGTATGAAGTACTTTTCTGCCGACCATAGCTTCCGGTTCCAATCCAAGTACCAATGCCGTTTAGCAAACTCCAGGCGGTGCTATGGTCAGATGACATGAAAATAGAGCTCTTTGGTGGGTTTGGCATTGAAACATTGAAACATGTGCAGAAATGTTCCTCATACATATGGTAAGATATGGTGGTGGATCTTTGATGCTATGGGGCTATTTTGTTCCACTGGTCTTGGGGCCCTTGTTAAGGTCAATAGCATCATTCATTTGACCAAGTACTAGGACATTTTAGACAAAAACCTGGTTGCCTCTGCCAGGAAGCTGACACTTGGCAGCAAGTGGATCTTCCGGCAAGAAAATAACCCCAAGCACGAATCAAAATCCACAGAGAAATTGTTACTCGACCACAAAATCTAAATTTCGCAATGGCCATCTCAGTCTCCGGACTTGAACCCCATTGGAAACCTGTGGTTTGAATTGAAGAGGGCAGTCCATAAGCGCAGACAAAGGATATCAAGGATCTGGAAAGATTCTGTATGGAGGAATGGTCTAAGATCATTGTGACCTGCCTACTTTTGCCCGTAAAAAAAAAATATCCTGTCTAAAATTTGAGCAGGCTCTCCGTGTGTGTGTGTGTTTGTGTGTGTGCGTTTGTTTGTGTGTGAATGTGTAGGTGCGAGGGGGGTTATGAAACCTTAAACATGAACTCCAGAGAGAGGCAGACCTTGGCTGAGTGAAAATTCCTTCATACGTTATTAGGAGCCGCTGCTCAAGAAGAAGTCATTTCACCACCACTTCAAAACTAGGCCCAGTGGCCAGAAATCAATTCCCTGGGCTGCTTCCACCCAGTGGCATATTTGAATCCAAACAAAGGCCAGAGGGCCAGAGACAGAGAGATATAGTGGTCAGTGCTGCAGCTCCACACTCTCTGCCAGTCACTCAGACCATCAGCTCTCCCTCACGCCGGCCCAGGGCACCATCCTATTGGACAAACTGTGCGGGGTACACCACCAACCATTCACTCGACCAGAGATCATGCTATAAAGGAAGGGTTTCAGGCCAAATATGAGGGACCCTGGGAACAACAGTCAGTCATTGTGCAAGGGCTGTGGAGGGGTGTATACATGAGGACTGTAAGGATGGCTTGCTGTGGGGCTGCCAGAGCAGGCAGGCAGGGGCAGCCATTGTGAGGCCTGGACAGAGGTACCTTTGTCTGGGGCACCGTCGCCTAGCAGGTGCTGTCTTACCCACTCTCCTCTCGCTGTGGGGAGCTCCTGTATCCAGCCCCCCGGGGGCAGGAAAGAACCTTGCGGGTGGGCGGATGAGAGCCCCCTCTCTCCCAGCTGGCCCCCCTCCTCTCCCATGGCATAGAGAGAGATAGAGGGAGAGAGAGCGATGGAGAAATTATACAAAAAGATGGAGAGAGTATGATACAGAATAGAGGAGAGAAAGAGAGAGATGCGCTCTGATCGTCAGACGGGAAGGGCATTATTGATCATCTCTCTCTCACAAATAAAGGAAATCCTCAAGCACATGAACTGGACTTTATTAAACCGACCCCCTCTCCTCTCTCTGCACCCTAATACCAGGAGAGGAAAAGAAGAAGGGGAGGATGGAGGGATGGGGATGCGGAGTGTGGGTTATTGAAGAGAGAGAGAGAGAGAGAGAAAGAGAGAGAGAGAGAGAGAGAGAGAGAGAGAGAGAGAGAGAGAGAGAGTGAGAGAGAGAGAGAGAGAGAGAGAAAGGGCGAGAGAGCGGAGGATGGGCTAAGAGGTTAAGATGGATCAGGGGAGGGGTGATTAGAGGGTAGAAGAGAGAGAGAAAGACACAGGAAAAAAGAATGTGAGAAAAGAGTAAGGGAGAGATTAACACACTAATCCAATATCCGATGCTCCTGGACGACAGGGCGGGCGCTGAAGGATGTGTCTCGTAAGCATTTCATCGTGACACACCACATCCTACGCTAGGAGCCGCAGGAGCAGCAGCCTAGGCCAGGGAAGCACGCTGCCAGCCCGCCCTCCGGCCAGCTCCAGACCAGGCCACCGCTCGCTCATACGCAACACACACCACCTACCCTACCCCACTCACATCCTGGATTTACAAACCTCTCTGTGTTCTCTGGAAACCAACCACCCTCTCTCTCTCTCTCTCTCTGAGGCATGGTCACTCCCATCCTCAAACAGGGCTGGGGGTATTTTTCAACATTTTATGTTATAAGACTTTAGGAAGATTTGTCCTCATGGACCTAGTTACTGCACCCTAAATGGCACCCTATTCACTTTATAGTGCACTACTTTTGACCAGGACCCATAGGGCCCTTTTGTATCCCTTACAAAAAAAAAGGTTTCAGATGTGAAATGGCTGTATTCGCATGTTGAGCTTGAATTTCACATGTGTTACAATTAGAATTCATATGCTAACACCACCTTTTCATGTTAGGAGGATAACATGGTTTCACCTCAAATGTGAATTGTAGTTTCAACTTGTGAAAGATGTTTACACGTGAAAATCACATTTGCATTTGGGTCATTCCACCAATTCGGTGCCGTTTAAGAAATGTAACTTGGTAAAAGAAAACTTTGGATTTAGCCTAATTGTACTTTCTGTAACAAAGAGCACGTGTTAAACTTCATTAAAAAAAAAAAAATCCTCATCTCAAGAGATGAAATGAAAACAAATACTATAGTAAGTGCCTATTAAGTGCCAAATAAAGTAAAGGGTTGACCGTAACAGGGTTGATGATTTAATCTTAAATCAGCCAGAAACACTCTTTGTTGTGTGCAACAGGGAGTGGCAATTGAAAAAACAAAACAAAAAAAATCTATGGGTAACAGGGTTGACGTGTTATGCTCGATCCGCTCAGTTTTCAACCACAAAACGCCAGAAAATTGCCAAAAAGAGTAGAACCAGCTCACCTGCTTTTACACTATGATTTGACTATTAGATGTTCAATGTATCTTTTGAAAAGATATTTTTTTATAAATATTTTCTTAAAATGAGGGACAGACGTAAATGAATCACTAATCACATGAAATAAATAATGATCTTCAGAAATGACTTTGTCAAAGCAACACAATAACTATGGCTTTACAATGATGGTGAAAACGTGCATACATTTTGGGTTTAAGTGGGTTGAAAGGTCCTAGAAGTGACACAGGGTTGACACCGGGTTGACACAGGGTTGACACAGGGTTGACACCGGGTTGACACAGGGTTGACACAGGGTTGACACCGGGTTGATACAGGGTTGACACAGGGTTGACACCGGGTTGACACAGGGTTGACACAGGGTTGACACCGGGTTGACACAGGGTTGACACAGGCACATGTCAAAATGCTGAATTTTGACACTTTAGTAAGTCTTCATTCCTATTAAAACTCTGATTTATTGAATTCTCCATGTCATATAAAGTGCCTTCAAAAATAATTCACACCCCTTGACCTGATCCACATGTTGTTGTGTTACAGACAGAGTGAAAAATTTATTAAATTGGGATTTTTTTGGTCACTGGCTAACACCTCAATGTCAAAGTGGGATTTCACCATGATACCAATGGTGACTTTAAAACAGTTACATAGTTTAATGGCTGTTACAACATTGTTGTTACTCCACAATACTAACCTAATTGACAGAGTGAAATGAGAGAAACCTATACAGAATACAAATATTCCAAAACATTCATTCCATTTGCAACAAGGCACTAATGTAATACTGCAAAACATTTGGCAAAGCCATTAACTTTTTTTCACTGAATACAAAGTGATATGTTTGCGACAAATCCAATACAACATGTTTCTGCGTACCACTCTCCATATTTTCAAGCATAGTGGTGTCTGCATCATGTTATGGGTATGCTTTTAATGGTTAAGGACTGGGGAATTTTTCAAGGATAAAAAAGAAACGCAATAGAGCTAAGCACAGGCAAAATCCAAGAGGAACACTTGGTTCAGTCTGCTTTCCACCAGACACTGGGAGTTGAATTCACATTTCAGCGGGATAACAACCTAAAACACAAGGCCAATTCTACACTGGAGTTGCTTACCAAGAAGACAGTGAATGTTCCTGTGTGGCAAAGTAACAGTTTTGACTTAAATCTACTTGAAAATGGATGGCAAGACCTGAAAATGGTCCTAGCAATGATCAACAACCAATTTGACAGAGCTTGAATCATTTTGAAAAGAACAATGGGCAAATATTGCCCAATTCAGGTGATGAAAGCTCTTAGAGATGTGGCTGTAATCGCTGCCAAAGCTGCTTCTACAAAGTGTTGACTCAGGAGTGTGAATACTTATGGAAATGAGATATTTCTGTATTTAATATTCAATACATTTGCAAACATTTCTAAAAACAGGTTTTCACTTTATGGGGTATTTTTACATTTTTTAATTCAGGCTGTAACACAACAAAATGTGGAATAAGTCAAGGGGTGTGAATACTTTCTGAAGGCTCTGTATATTAACGTTGGCTTCTCCCGTGGGAGATGCAGGTTTAAATCCCACCGATCACAAGAGTACTCCAATAGAAATCTCTGATCACAGTTATAGATGATGTCATGGCGAAGTTGGCTAGCAACTCATGGGTATAACGGTCGTCTCACTCCAAACTGTGCAAGCCGTCAAATCAAAGGCAATCCTTGGATATGAAGTTGTTTTTTACTCAAAATTAAATGAGTCAGTTTGTCACATTCACAAGGTTGGAGTAATAACATGTTCAACTATTTAAGACATTGGCTCGAATCTAGGTTGTGCCTTTAAATTTCGAGAAAATGAACAACTAAGGAAGAATTTTTCACTTTTTTCATTGACTTCTCAAACACCAAACCCTGGCCTGGTCTGTTTGGTCTGTTTCGCAAACTTTTTTGGGATGTTTTTTTTTTTAACATACAGGGGTCCTAAAATTCTAATGAAATAGCTAAATGATCCATGGTATGACCATCTTAAAACAATTACATATGTCAGCTTATAACTCTCTCACTCTTGCTTTTCCTTCATTTTTTATTTGTTCAAAACTGTTTAACTATTGTCTTTCTCTTTCTTTGACTCAACTACTCACCACATTTTATGCAAAGAGTGCTAGCTAGCTACAGCTTATGCTTTCAGTACTAGATTAATTCTCTGATCCTTTGATTGGGTCGACAACATGTCAGTTCATGCTTTAAGAGCTCTGATAGTTTGGAGGACGTCCTCTAGAAGTTGTCATAATTACTGTGTAAGTCTATGGAAGGGGGTGAGAACCATGAGCCATGTACCAAGAGGAGGACAAAAACTAGCTGTCCTCCAGCTACACCATGGTGCTACCCTACAGAGTTGTTGTTGAGGCTACTGTATACCATCATTGAGAAAGTTTTTAGTATAAAACAGATACATTTTTTAAAAATCTTTCACTATTTTTATTTTTATTAAATTCACTGAGGAGGATGGTCCTCCCCTTCCTCCTCTGAGGAGTCTCCACTGGTTGAGATGTTGAGCTGTTTTATATTACACACGCACACTCGCGTGTACACACACACACACACACACACACACACACACACACACACACACACACACACACACACACACACGCACACACGCACACACACACGCACACACACACACACACACACACACACACACACACATAGAACGCCTCCTTATCCCCCGGCAGTAGACATCTCAGCCAACTGCAGAGCTCTATCTATCTAGGTAAGGAGGACAGACGCAACAATGTTGACCATTCACATCAGGAATCCTCCCCCCTTTTGTGTCCTGTTCACAATGCAACCACAGCAGCCAGGCTACACCTCCTCAGTCAGGTTTGGTAAAAATAGGAAACACAATAGAGAGAAAGAAACATTAGTAGTGAAGACAATGTGGCTGAGGACCCATAGTACAGCTGCCGGCTGCCTGAGTAGAGGAGCCACTGAGGGCTGCATAAATAGCAGATCATATCTTCTGACTGGTTATCCTTCTATTTATGGGCCTCGTATACAGGACCTCAGGGCAAACTGGAAAACTACACTCTCCATACTCCCTCAGGGTCTAGAGAAAGCAGTTTCCTGAGTATATGACCTTGGAGTCTCTAGCCTACTACTCTGGTAGGTCTGCAGGGCAGTGGTACGGGAAGAAAGATTAAAGAAAAAACTGATTTGCATCATACAGCCAGGTACATACACTAAATTCCTTTATCCTTATGGAATGTACTGAGAGAGGACAAGAGACCGAGAATCACTAGACTGGTGTCATCACTCCCTTTTTCCATGTTCCCAAACATGGGTTCAAAGTAGTTACCAACATAACGTAATGGAACTAACAACACCTGGGAACAACATAAGAAGAAGAAGTCAGTGAGAGTTGGACTGAGTGTGGGAGGGAGAGGAGAGAGGGGAGGAGAAGAGAGGAGACATGGAGAGGGAAGGTTTTGCAACACTGTTCTCTGTGAGAAATACATTTATGAAATGTTATTGCGGTTGTTTTGGCTGAGCTCCAGAGGAAGTGTTGGGCTTTGACAATGCGCTTACAAAGAATTCACTGCAGCTAAGTCCAAGTGGGCGTGTCAGCGCTGTGGGGTCGGAAGCCAAGTTTGGTTGGCTCGGGCCCCTCTGGCGCCTCGGGGGACTGCTGCGCTCTATGGAAGAGCTGTTATTCACGCAGCACAGAGAGTGCATAGGCAGAGAATTGTGTGTGTGTTTTGAGTATCTGAATGAGTGTGTGTTTGTGTGCATGTGTGTGTATGTGCGTGTGTGCGTGTGTGTGAGTGTGTGCATGCGTGTGTGGGTGCGTGCTTGTTTGTGTGTGCTTGTGTCACAGAAATGCTCTTTTACACGTCCTCCTCTCAGGCATAAGACATGTAAGTTGAAAGATTCATCCACGTGACATATACAACAGTTTCAGGTATTAAATAGTCAAACTACATGGTCTGACTACTTATAATGGTGGTGGGCCGAAGAGCCTCATTAAGATTCCTGTCCCCTACCATTCACCTCAATTCACTTTTGTTACCATTCCTTGAGCCATTTAAAAGATGAAAAAAAATCCAGTTTACTGAGCTACGACTTTGATCCACCAGTTTATAGGCTTTGTGTATAAATATGCTGCATCTCTTTGCACACAAACATTGACTGAAATGGTTGGCTTTCTTGGTATAATGTTTTCCTTCTGCACAAAGTAGTGAATATAAGAAATCATATAATGGGAACAAGAGGACATATTTATAAGATGAAATGCTCTTGCAAGACACCAGTGCTATGCGTTTTACAACTGTCTGTGTTTTGAGCAGTGCAAATCCATTTGGAATGGGTGTTAGCAGAGTGGAAGCTCTGATACAGGGTCGGCAATAAATGGTGATAAGAAGTGCTGGCCTGACCAGCCTCGGGAAAGGGGAAATGATGCAAGACAGTAGCTCTTTGTTTCAAGTTGCTGCTTGGTCAGATGCCATGGAGTTCGGATAATGAAGGAGTCTGGCTGGTGCACTCTGAAACTTTTGGCCAACTCTGAATTCCATCTCCCGTTCTCCCTATCTCTATCTCCCTCTAGCCCCCCCCCCCCCCCCCCTCCATTTTCTCTCCCCAACTCACTCCCCTATTTCCTCTCTCCCACTTACAGTGTTGAAGTGTGTTTCTCTTGCGCTGAAGTCTTCCTGTCACACTTGGTTCGTTGGGCTCTGAATACCAGTAAAAGAATGGTGCAGGATGGCTTTCGCAATCTCCAGGTCTAAATGTCAAAGTTACATTTCCAAACAGCGTGCACTTGCCATTTCCTCCCATCTGAGCGTGCATTCCTGCAGACCTGCACATGTCCCGTAGGAAAACCCAGAATGATCTCTCCTCCAATTCCCTGACCTCACAAATCATTCAGAGGCACTTTGTTTGACTCTCTCTCTCTAGTGCATGTCATTTGTATTCACTACTAGTAGAGAGTGGGAGAGAGAGGGAAGGGGGAGAGGGGAGAGGGAGGGAGAGAGGGGAATGAGTACTACACCAGATGTGGAAAGGACTTTTGCAATATGTCATCCAAACTGCAAGGGGACATTTACTTGAACCAAATCAACATGGATGAGTTTACTTGAGAAATGTGCAGACAGGTCTGTTCCAGTCACAGCACGAACTGACTGGCTGCACAAAATGGCTGCTGAACATGAGAAACATCAAGCAAAGAAAACAGCCCCAAAAAAGAGAAGGATCAACGGATGTTATGTGGCCAAAGTTGGACAGGGTGATCTGTTTTGACAGTCCAACTGTGTGTCTGCTGTGGCTGTGGCTTTCTCTCTCTGTGACTTCCAGAAAGGTGTGGCCTTACAGTAGGGCACATGTGGCCTGAACAGAACAAAGTCCTCTATAGGTGGAGGACTGGTGACACATTTCTGTTGAAAGAAGGGCTTTGCTATCTCCTAAGCTAACATATGTAATTATTTTAAGATGGTCATACCATGGATCATTAAGCTATTTGATTTAGAATTTTAGGACTCATGTATGTAAAAAAAAAAAAATAAATATATATATATATATATATATATATATATATATATATATATATATATATATATATATACAAAAATTATTTGATAAAATATAGAAATGCACTGAATAACACTTTCATAAATGACAAAAAAGACAGTCAAAAAAATCTATCTTTTATTTATTTATTTATGTATTAAATTGTACCCCCTTTTCTCCCCAATTTCATGGTATCCAATTGTTAGTAGTTACTATCTTGTCTCATCGCTACAACTTTCGTACAATCTCTGGAGAGACGAAGGTCGAAAGCCATGCATCCTCCGAAACACAACCCAACCAAGCCGCACTGCTTCTTAACACAGCGCGCATCCAACCCGGAAGCCATCCGCACCAATGTGTCGGAGGAAACACCGTGCACCTGGCGACCTGCACCCCGCCCGCCACAGGAGTCACTAGTGCGCAATGAGACAAGGATATCCCTACCGGCCAAGCCCTCCCTAACCCGGACGACGCTAGGCCAATTGTTGCCCCATGGACCTCCCGGTTGCGGCCGGCTGCGACAGAGCCTGGGCTCGAACCCTGAGTCTCTGGTGGCACAGCCCTAGACCACTGCGCCACACGGGAGGCCCAAAAAAATCTATCTTAAGGAATAAGGTTTTAAAGTTTCTCTCCTATATCTAGGAGATATGAGAAAGTTCCGGAAATATATAATTCTTCTTCTTTCTTTTTTTACCCCTTTCTCTTGTTGGCAAAACTACCTCCATACTTCCATTCATTTGTAATGGTTATTTTCAGACGAGTCCCGTGACACTTGTGGGGGTAGAGCAAAACGGAGAACACCATCGTGTTCGCGAGTCTCATCTTTCCATAGAGTGACATAATAGTTAAAGGCCAAACTGTTTGAACGCTACAGCTACAGACGTTTTCAGCTACAGACGTCCCCTGGTCTGACAAACAGTGCTGTAGCTCTGCCACTTCACACTGCAGATGCGGAAGGCCGATAGCGGCTGGGATGGATTGAGTTCAAACTGACAGATTTTGAAGGGAATCTTTTTTTAATAATGTTAATTAGATTGACGCACAGGATTTGAAATGATTACCCAGACTATCTACATACGCACACACACACACATGCATACGGACACAACACACACACAGACATACATACAAACACACACGCACACATACACACACACTTTCACACTCATCATATGCTGCTGCTACTCTGTTCTTTATTTTACTCTTATTATTTTCTATCCTGGTGCCTAGTCACTTTGCCCTGCTTTACCCCGCACACTGACTCGGTACCAGTACCTCCTGTATAAAGCCTCATTATTGTTATTCTTATTGTGTTACTTTTTATTATATTTGTTTTACTTTAGTCTATTTGGTAAATATCATCTTAACTCTATTTAAACTGTACTGTTGGTTAAGGGCTTGTATTTGGCGCATGTGACAAATAAAGTTTGATTTGATGTACATACAGTGCATTCGGAAAGTATTCAGACCCCTTGACTTTTTCCTCATTTTCTTTACGTTACAGCCTTATTCTAAAAATGTATTAAATAAATAAAGATCCTCAGCAATCTACACACAATAGCCCATAATAACACAGTTTTTTTTGCAAATTTCGAAACAAACAAACTAGCATTCAGACCCTTTCCTATGAGACTCGAAATTGGCGTCAGGTGCATCCTGTTTTCATTGATCATCCTTCAGATGTTTCCACAACTTGATTGGAGTAAGATGGTGCCAACAGAGATGGTCACCTCGCTTTGAGTCCTTAGGAAACTATGCAGTTTTTTATTATTTTATGTATTATTTCTTACATTGTTACCCCAGGAAATGTTAAGTCTTATTACATACAGCCGGGGAAAACTATTGCATATAAGAGTGACGTCAACTTACCAACATTACGACCGGGAATACGACTATCCCGAAGCGGTCCTCTGTTTGGACCACTACCCAGGACAATTGATCTAATCCCAGAAGCCGACCCAAGACAACGGCGCTGCAGAAGGGGCAGACGGAGCGGCCTCCTGGTCAGGCTCCGTAGACGTGCACATCGCCCACCGCTCCCGAGTATACTACTAGCCAATGTACAATCTCTTGACAACAAGGTAAACAAAATTCGAGCAAGGTTTGCCTTCCAGAGAGACATCAGAGATTGTAATATTCTCTGTTTCACGGAAACATGGCTCTCTCGGGATATGTTGTCGGAATCAGGTCAGCCACCCGGCTTCTCCATGCATCGCGCCGACAGAGATAAACATCTCTCTTAGAAGAGGGGGTGTATGCTTCATGATTAACGACTCATGGTGTAATCATAACAACATACAGGCACTCAAGTCCTTTTGCTCACCCGACCTAGAATTCCCGCTCAATCAAATGCAGGCCATATTACCTTCCAAGAATATTCTCATCAGTTATCATCACATCTCCGTACATTCTCCCTCAAGCAGACACCAAGATGGTCCTAAAGGAACTTCACTGGACTCTTAAGTAAACTGGAAAGCATATATCCTGAGGCTGCATTTATTGTGGCTGGGGATTTTCAAAAAGCTAATTTGAGAACAAGGCTACCTAAATTATATCAGCATATTGATTGCACTACGCGCGGGAGCAATACACTCGACCATTGCTACTCTAACTTCTGCGATGCATACAAAGCCCTCCCCCGCACTCCTTTCAGAAAATCCGACCATGACACCATCTTGCTCCTACCGTCTTATAGGCAGAAACTCAACCAGGACATACCAATGACTAGAACCATTTGAAGCTGGCTCTCTCGGGATATGTTGTCGGAATCAGGTCAGCCACCCGGCTTCTCCATGCATCGCACCGACAGAGATAAACATCTCTCTTAGAAGAGGGGGTGTATGCTTCATGATTAACGACTCATGGTGTAATCATAACAACATACAGGCACTCAAGTCCTTTTGCTCACCCGACCTAGAATTCCCGCTCAATCAAATGCAGGCCATATTACCTTCCAAGAATATTCTCATCAGTTATCATCACATCTCCGTACATTCTCCCTCAAGCAGACACCAAGATGGTCCTAAAGTAACTTCACTGGACCCTTAAGTAAACTGGAAAGCATATATCCTGAGGCTGCATTTATTGTGGCTGGGGATTTTCAAAAAGCTAATTTGAGAACAAGGCTACCTAAATTATATCAGCATATTGATTGCACTACGCGCGGGAGCAATACACTCGACCATTGCTACTCTAACTTCTGCGATGCATACAAAGCCCTCCCCCGCACTCCTTTCAGAAAATCCGACCATGACACCATCTTGCTCCTACCGTCTTATAGGCAGAAACTCAACCAGGACATACCAATGACTAGAACCATTTGAAGCTGGTCTGACCAATCAGAATCCCCCCTTCAAGAGTGTTTTGATCACGCAAATTGGGATATGTTCCGGTCAGCCTCAGAGAATAACATCAACCTATACGCTGACTCTGTGAGTGAATATATAAGGAAGTGGATTAGAGACTGTGTCTACCCTAACAAGAAACCGTAAACTGAAAGTGCGAACCATCATATCTAACCATGGAAATAGGTCTGGGAATATGGCTGATTATGAACAGTGTAGTTATTCCCTCCGCAAGGCAATCAAACAAGTAAAATGCCGGTGCAGGGACAAAGTGGAGTCGCAATTCAACGGGCTCAAACATGAGACGTATGTGGCAGGGTCTACAGGAAATCATGGACTACAAAAAGAAAACCAGCCACGTCACGGACACCGACATCACGCTTCCAGACAAACTAAACAACTTATTTTCCCGATTTGAGGACAATACAGTGCAACCGTCGCAGCACGCTAACAAGAACTGCGCCCCCCTCCCCACTCATTCTCAGCGGCTGACGTGAGTAAAACAGTTAAACGTGTTAACCCTCGCAAGGCTGCTGGCCCAGACGACATCCCCAGCCGCGTCCTCAGAGCATGCGCAGACCAGCTGGCTGGTGTGTTTATGGACATTCAATCGCTCCCTATCGCAGTCTGCTGTCCCGACATGCTTCAAGATGGCCACCATTGTTCCCTTACCCAAGAAGGCAAAGATAACTGAACTAAATGACTACCCCCCCTTAGCATTCACTTCTATCATCATGAAGTACTTTGAGAGACTAATCAAGGATCATATCACCTCCACCTTACCGGCCACCCGAGACCCATTTCAGTTTGCACACCGCCCTAATAGGTTCACAGACAATGCAATCGCCATCACACTGCACACTGCCCTATCCCATTTGGACAAGAGGAATAGCTATGTAAGAACGCTGTTCATTGACTACAGCTCAGCATTCAACACCATAGTACCCTCCAAGCTTATCATCAAGCTGGAGAGCCTGGGCCTCAACCCCGCCCTGTGCAATTGGGTCATGGACTTTCTGAGGGCCGCCCCCATGTGGTGAAGATAAGAAACAACATCTCCACCTCGCTGACCCTCAACACTCGGACCCAACAAGGGCACATGCTCAGCCCCCTCCTGTACCCCCTGTTCACCCACGACTGCATGGCCATGCACGCCTCCAACTCAATCATCAAGTTTGCAGATGACACAACAGTAGTGAGCCTGATTACCAACAACAACAAACAGCAAACTAAACTACCTGCCCTCCATGACATATATAGCACCCAATGTCACAGGAAGGCAAAAAAGATAATTAAAGACAACAACCACCCGAGCCACTGCCTGTTCACACCGCTCCATCCAGAAGGTGAGGTCAGTACAGGTGCATCAAAGCTGGGACTGAGAGACTGAATTACATCTTCTATCTCAAGGCCATCAGACTGCTAAACAGCAATCACTAACTCAGAGGCTGCTGCCTACATGGCTACATACATATACAATCACTGGCCAATTTAACAAATGGATCACTAGTCATTTTAAACAATGCCACTTTAACAATGTTTACATATCTTACATCACTCATATCATATGTATATAATGTATTTTATACCATCTATTGCACCTTGCTTATGCCGCTTGGCCATCGCTCATCCATATTTTTATATGTACATATTCTCATTCACCGCTGTTAGATTTTTGTGTATTAGGTAGTTGTTGGGGAACTGTTAGATTACTTCTTAGATTTTACTGCACTGTCGGAACCAGAAGCACAAGCATTTTGCTCCACTCGCATAAACATTTGCTAACCATGTGCATGTGAAAAATACAATTTGTTTTGATTTGAGTCCACCTGTGGTAAATTAAATTGATTGGACATGATTTGGAAAGGCACACACCTGCCTATAGTATATAAGGTCCCACAGTTGACAGTGAATGTCAGAGCAAAAACCAAGCCGTCGGGTCGAAGGAATTGTCTTTAGAGATCCAAGACAGGATTGTGTCGAGGCACAGATCTGGGGAAGGGTATCAAAACATTTCTGCAGCATTGAAGGTCCCCAAGAACACAGTGGCCCCCATAATTCTTAAATGGAAGAAGTTTAGAACCACCAAGACTCTTCCAAGAGCTTGCTGACCGGCCAAACTAAGCAATCAGGCGAGAAGGGCCTTGGTCAGGAAGGTGACCAAGAACCCGGTGGTCACTCTGACAGAGCTCCATAGTTCCTCTGTGGAGATTGGAGAAACTTCCAGAAAGACAACCATCTCTGCAGCACTCCACCAATCAGGCATTTATGGTAGAGTGGCCAGACGGAAACCACTCCTCAGTAAAAGGCACATGACAGCCCGCTTGGAGTTTGCCAAAAGGCACCTGAAGACTTTCAGACCATGAGAAACAGGGTTCTCTGGTCTGATGAAACCAAGATAAACTATTTGACCTGAAGCGTCTCGTCTGGAGGAAACCTGGCACCATCTCTATGGTGAAGCATGGTGGAGGCAGCATCATGCTGTGGGGATGTTTTTCTGAGGCAGGAACTGGGAGACTAGTAAGTATCGATGCAAAGATTACCGGAGCAAAGTACAGAGATCCTTGATGAAAACAACCTGACAGAGCTTGATAGGATCTGCAGGGAAGAATGGGAGAATCTCTCCAAATACAGGTGTGCCAAGAAGACTCGAGGCTGAATAATTCTGTCAATGTGATATACTTTTTTAAAATTTTTATATAAACGTGCAAACATTTATAAAAACCTTTTTTCGTTTTGTCATTAGGGTGCTTTGTGTGTAGATTAATGAGGGGAAAAATGTATTTAATCCATTTTAGGCTGTAAAGTAACAAAATGTGGAAAAAGTCAAGGGGTCTGAATACTTTCCGAATGCACTATATACAGACAGACCCTTTACTCAGTACTTTGTTGAACCACTTTCGGCAGCGATTACAGCCTCAAGTCTTCTTGGGTATGACGCTACAAGCTTGGCACACCTGTATTTGTGGAGTTTCTCCCATTATTCTCTGCAGATCCTCTTAAGGTCTGAATACTTTCGGAATGCACTGTATCTACCTCAAATACCACGTACCCCTGCACACTGATCTGGTACTGGCGCTCCCTGTATACAGCTTCATTCTTGTGTATTTTATTCCTCTTGTGTTGATATTTTTATTTCAATTCATATTTTTTAACACTGCATCATTGGGAAGGGCTTGTAAGCAAGCATTTCAAGATAAAGTCTACACCTGTGCATGTGACAAATAAAACGTAGGATAATTATACCATCAGAGTAAGGACAGACCAGAATAAAAGTTATAGGAACTGGTACTCTATTTGATGAAGTCCGGTATAACTGTTTGTTTTTTTTGTCATGTAACCCCCCTTTTACAGATATTTTCACAGCTTTGATCGTAATGGAATTTAGGAAGTGCTGCACATGGGAGCGATCAGCAAGAAAGCACAGGCGTTCTAACCTGCAGGGTGAGAATATGCTGTGTGAAGGGGTGTGACGACCTTATTCTCAACATTGTGCACTGACCTTAAGCATGAAGCGGCACGCTTCCTAACTCAGCCTAACTTCCTAGCTCAGCCAAGAAATACTGGGGTTACCTAAGATAATAATACTGCCCCTACCAGTATTACGGTTTCACCCTCCTGTATGAGAGAGGTGGGTTTGTTCACTTTACTTTCTGCAATTTAAAACGCCTGAGCTGATGATGTGGTGGAGGTGTGTGGGAGGGAAGGAGGGCGGGAGGGTTTTGCAAGGTGGGGAGATGACAGGCAGGCAGGTAAACAGGCAGGTTTGTCTCAGATCTCACCTGTTCTAACAGACAGGCTCCAGCGCCACAGGCTGCAGCGGAAGCCCCAGCTCAGCCAGGAGGGGAAGTCAACTCAGCTCCTCACTCATCTCCCCCAGGTGCTCACAGGGCCCTGCCTTGCGGGGGGGGGGGGGTCGTCAAAGGTCGGCCCAGGGAAAGGGGGCGGAGTGGAGGGAGATATTCCAGCCACGTACGGTGGTGTGCTTGTTGGGAGATAAGGAATGTTTCACATCTAGACATAGAATACCACCCCTTAATTATGCAGGCAGTCAGCGTTTGCACGCACAACTTGGGAGGATAATACCCTCTCATGTTGCTGTTTTTTCCAAATTGAGGAAAGGATTTGCTCAGTACGGTTTTTCCTACTTACAGTTACACACAACCAAGACCTTATCTTTGACTTTGATTGAACATTTGAAATTTGACCAGGGCATGTTCCTGTCTGGGTGAGGAAGGAAATATCTGAATTATTAGCTGTAAAATTTAATATTTTCTTGCAGAAAAATGTAGGGACAAACTGCTTTTTCTGGCTTGAATTGGAGTGTGGCTTACCGCTCTTTTATACAAGAATAATACAATTTAAACTAAGAGGAAGGAAATTCAGAAAGTGGAAACATTCAAATGAAACAGTGACTACCACTAAATGTTTTGATTTAAAATTATTAACAGTTTTAATTTGGTCCTCTGAGAATGAGCAGGAAACAGCCTTTTTCCGACCCACGTTTTTATTCCGTAGCTTTCAACCATAACTCTCCATCTCCAAATCAACAAAATGACAAACTAAGTCTAACCATGGAAACTGAACTTCTTTGTAGCTTCAAAACATAACTATCTTCCTCTAACCATGCGCATCTTGGAAAGACATGGCAGAAGGCCAGAGCATGTACTGATATGGTTCCAGTCTGTGTAAGAGTTCAGTTTGTGTATGATTCAAGTAGATTAAGATCAGTAACAAGAGACAAAAACAAGACACCACAACTTGTTTATATTTAACAATATATATTTCCAATGTCAATGTACATTCCGTTTCGACATAAGCTTTCTTCAAACAAAAGTTGGCATCTAAATAAATACTATATAAAATAGAACTTCAAAATAAATATATCTATAAAAGGGAAAATGTTATATGTGAGAATGTTTCTTTTTTGTTATATTTTAACAAAACAAAAGCTCTTTTTCAATCAACATTGACATGGCAAAGGCAAAGAAATTGAATAGCAGAAGCCAGCCGTTTAAAAGGTTATTTTGATTGAGTTGAAGAAAATTCTAGTGGCCACAGTGAACCACAAAATGGAGTTTAAGTCACAGCATTCTAATAGAAAAAAAAGTTTAATCATTGAGTTGTCATGGTTGGTCATCATTCAATACCTTAACAGGCCAGCAAACACATGGCATAAACATAAAGCTAACGCGGTTTGGAGCTAAGGGTTTAACCCTAGCCACAGTGAGAGACAGACATAAAAAAAATAAGCAGAAAAGCAAAAGACGACCACTATTAAACAAGATGGAATGTAGCTTGAGAGAGTTCTCTTTCCCTACCGGTGGTTTAAACAATTTATGCACAGCAGCTGTATTTGTCAATCAAGGCAAGGGTATTTGTCGGACAACTTGGGAAGGGAAAAAAAAAAAAAAAGTTGTGACACCGAGCACAAAAAGGACCAAATGGGTTGATTCGGATAGGCCGAAATTGTATTCCTTCAGTGGATTCAATGAGTCCACAGTTTCAGGGGCACTGGGGGACTGGGAATTAGCTTCACCTCTCTCCTGCTAATGAGGCATGAATAGCATAAACAGAGGTATTTTATTGCAGGGCACACTTTTCTAAGTCAAGTGCTTATGATAGAAATATGTCTCTCCCCCCCCCCCCCTCCCACTTCCCCTCAACCTCAACTTTACCCCCAAAATATATATCTACATATCTCTATATATTTTGTACTGAATTGTAGTTATAATGTACCATGCAATTTTTCGAGGACATTTAAAACTCTTCTAAAGAACACGTGTCTTGAAACTATTTACAACAGCATGTCACCTGCATAGGTCTATCTCTATAACATATTGTCAACACATTTGCAATTTTTTCCCCTGGCTTTGCCAGCCACATAATCATTCCCAATTTTGGCACCTTTTCCTTGGATTGAATTGCAAACGTTTGAAAGTAATATTGCCTCATACATTCAAGACTAAGAACAGTGTTTTTTTCCTGTATGTTTTCTGCTTTGTGCAACAAGACAAGTACAAACATGAGAAGGTGACAGGTCCTAATGTTATTAGGGGACCTTAGAACAAACATGACAGAATTATGCCAAACTGAAGCAAACTGCAAAAAGGACACCGTACCTTTAAGAACAATTGCCTTCCGACCATTTGGCAAGTGCATAACACATATGATCCCTTAGACAGCTAAACAAGCTATACTAAACTCCTTTTGGCAAAGTCATTGGAACTCCATGCAAGACACAAAAAATAGATTGAGAAAATAAAAGGTAAATAATATTTCTAACATAAGACAAACTCGACTTTTTTTGAGTAGTGGGGTATTCAATGTGGACTCAAAGTAGTTCACAGAGTAATGCAAAATACATTAAGCCTTTATACTTAATACTGTGCTTTAGTCCATCATAAGAGGTTTGCTTCATCTAAAAAGGTTGTGCAAGTGGCAGATTGCATTTAACTAAGGCTGGCTAGATACGCTACAACTTCGCTCTACCTTCTCCCTCTTCCTGAAAATGCTATTTTTCCAGCCATTTCCTCTCACCCTTCCTAAATAATTCACAATTGCCCTTTTGCCCTTTTTAAATGGTTCTTCGCCCCTTGTGCAAAGTGAAGTCGGCTGGGCTTTCAAGCAGTTCTTACGTGCTAGACCAAATTCTACGGATGAGGAACAATCCCTGAGGAGGTTTTTCTACAACACATCCACATCTAGCACTGGGGTTAAGCTCTAAGTTACATCATGCAGTGCATGACATGCCATTTCTGAAGTGATTGGTAAAAGCTAGGTTAAAATCCATATTACGTTTCCCCTTAAGGAAATAGAAAGTGATCAAGTCAGGCAATCCTAAACACAGTTTTTCACTCACTTGTGGCATGACCTTACATATCGTACGAGCACACAAACAAGAATATAAAAAACAGACTATCGCTCCAAAGCCACATGACTACGTCTCACTTTGTCACCTTGACCTAAAGAGCTCAACATCAAGCTAGCAACAGGAAAGCTTGTGTGGGACTGAATCCTAAATAATGTTCATATATAGGGGAGAGTGGGTGGTAGATTCACTTGAAGTATCCTAAACTACCAAAAAGGAAAACCAACAGTTTGCAAAAAAAAAATAGAGGGAAACTGCTTTGGAACAGGCTTATTTTCTCAAACATATATCTTTATGTTAGGGGAAAAACAACTGGTGTCCAATTTGTCATGGAGTAGCTAGCTATCATGAAGCTATAAATTCAGAGCCATATAGGAGGGGAGTATGACTTGTGCCTTCGGCCATTTTATAAAAACAAAATCCACCAGTCTGTTACACTCATAAGGATGGGTTCTGAGGCAAGCAGTTGTCTAGGCCAACAGATCTAGCAGACAGACCGATTTTTTAACTTGTGTGGCATAACATCACTAGAATTGAAAAGGACAGGTGTGAACCCTTCTGTAAGTACCATAGTTTTTGGGAAGTCTTTCAGCGGGTGGGGGGCTTGGTCTATCCAAAGGGGATTGATAAGGCAACAGCCAGTTAGTATCATGAGGACTGTTTCCCCTGGCCTCCAGCCTTGGCCTCCATACTCTTACAGGCCTGCTGGGAGTTCTTGCAGCGGCAGCCCGGGCGGCTGGTTTTATCGTAGCACTTCTGCGACAGTTTGACACAGCCCATGGCGGGCAGGTAGCACATCATACAGGGCAGCACCAGGGACATGGCCGTCATGAAGGACCAGCGTGCGCAGCAGTTGGACTGTTGGCAGGAGCATGGGCGGTCGGCGCAAGAGCCCTCGTCGTCCTCATCCTCGGTGCAATGGTAGAAAATGCCCTTGACCAGGCACATGCAGGTGGCCGAGTCCACCAGGCTCTGCACCGAGCACAAGCACTCCTGGTTGCACACCCAGCAGGAAGGCAGGGTTCGGGGCAGGGTGCACTCTGTGCAGCGGCACTTACCACATGTCTCACACAGCAGCATGTGCTTCTTGTCCACCGCCATGGCCCCCTGGGCAGCAGCCTTTAGGTCCAGAGGCTTGGAGGTGAGCACCTTGGGCTCGCAACAGGGGGTCCTGGTGGTGACTACTGTGGACCTGTGGTCCACCACGGGGGTAGGGGCTGCGTGGTCCAGCAGCCTCTGGTCTGACGAGGTGCTGCTGCTACTGCTGATGGAGCTGGGCCGCCCGCTGAAGGAGATCCAGGGGTGTGTGGTGGCGTCGTTGGGGTCGCAGCGCGCCAGCTGGGGGGCCCCTAGCAGTGGCTCGTGGGGCCCCCTTTTGGCAACCTTCTGGCTGGGGGGTTGCTGGGAGACCACAGCCGGACTGTCAATATAGTCGTTCTCCATGTGAGAGGACTTCATCTGGTCGATGGGGAAGATGGTGAGCGGGTGCTGTAGCCTTCCATAGGGGACACTACTGTCTAGCAACGGCTGGGATATAATGGAGGAAGACACTCCAGGGATGTGGTGGGGAACCCTTGACTCCATCTGTGCAGTTGTGTCCCTCATACAGCAAACAGAGAGCTCAACGTCTAGCAGTCCTGCGGAAACATAGAGATGACAGTCAGCCTCCTGGAATGGCTACCCTACTTACACAAACCCATATCTAACACGAGGCTCTCAGTCGGTGGTTGTACAAGATATGAGTCAGCATAAAATCTATATTCTCAACAATGACTCATAGCAGTAGATGGTACTGATGAAAGTTACATTCAGAGAACGTCCTGTATCGGTTTGTAACTAATATTCACAAGCACGCCATTTCAAATGAATTCTAATTATACATTGTTTTCGAATGCAATTACAATCAACATTAATATGTAATTTACTCAATTCACATTGCACACTTTCTCATGAGACAAAAATACCACAAGGCCAATATTAATTGGAAGACTTGTATGCAAAAAGAATGACAACCTAGGCCAAATTAGATTAAGACCAAGAGGGGCCGCAGAGACCAGATTGAGACTAACACATGACTTTAAGTGCTATAAATACATTCACCAAAGGACCAGTCATAGATTCAATACATATTGCTTTTTTTTAATTTATTTTTTAAAGATGATTGGTGAGAAGACATAAATCCATGCGCAATGTTGATTTTATTGCATTTGATCTGTGTTCATTTTTCCTTAAAAGGTTGTAAGTTATTCTTAATGTACTGATTGCATGAAGTAGGACTAGGGTATTTCACAGGGCTAGACAATGTGTGCAGTTAAATAACGAACAAGTATTCATGGTAGTAAAAACAAATAACAAATGTACCCATCTGATCTTCACAAAAGGCAGACACTGGTGTTTGGAGATGATCTCTTTTGGCGCATGCAGACTACAGTTCCATATGACTACGAGCCAGTATGCAGAAACTAGAAAACTAGAATGAGTAAGTAGACTAGACAATAACTACAACTATTTAACTTCCCAATATATCTACAGGACACAACAGTTGCTACTCAGCAGTTACTCTATAGTAGCCACTACAAGGAAGTAGGAATGCATTAAGCATGAAGTAATTAAAGAGTTGTTTGAAAATCAACCTATATCCTATATGTCAAGAATGATGGAGTAGGCTATGTAGAGAAAATAGCATGTATAAGGGAATTCTATCAACGTTATAATATTTCATATAGTGTTGACCAATACATCTCTCAATAGATTATTTCATTGAAATAATTATGTGATTGTCAGATCATTTGCCAGAGAAATACTCACAGAACCTGAATATAGCCTAATTGTGACTATAGTGCTGTGTCTCTCAGATCTGCCAAAACCAGCTTATGAAGAACAAACCTGAACAAACCTGTTGCGACATTGCTGTCAGGGGGACAAATGCTCCTGATCAAACGTAGGACCCTAGTGAATCCACAGAAGGTACAAGTGTCCCCCTCCCCTCAATGCGGGTGAATATGAGTGATTGTAATCGGAGGCGACGCGGCACCACAGTCGCTAGAAATATTAAATAAATGTAAAATCGGATTAAATATTAATCGAGACACGATGATAGCATTGCATTCGACAAGTAACGTTAATTCACAATAATAGCCAAATCGCATACAGAACATAGGCTATTTTTTTTACGCGCAAGTCGCTATTGGTTTATAAAAGGAGGGTGGCAGTTTAGACCAAAACACTGCTTCATTTTCTTGGACAAACGGTTTCTTTAAAACGTTGAGTTATTTAAAGGAATAGATGACACAACCACCTGACATATGCATATGATGTGCCAGCTCAAACGCTGCAGAGAAGCGTCACGCAAAGATCCTCAATAATGCGAATGGTGAGCAGTCCGTTACTTATACCTTAAACGGTTTGTTTTTAAACACAACATCATTTCTTAGATGTGTATAAACGGTTTACAACCTAGCCTATAATAATGAACGATTATTCGTATTATCATTCATCTCTCGCCCACAACCTTGTAGGGTCCATGGTTAAATATTGACAAAGAGTAAATACGGGAACAGCTTGTTGCAAAAGAACAAGCTCTTTTCAGCGCACCCACATAAACCACAAAACTGAAGGTAACACAACAGTATTCTAGTTTGTTCAACCAAAACGTGATGGGATACCCAAACCCGCCTAGCCTATGTCGAAAACGTCATACACCCGAGAGAATAACTTACTTTTCCAGACTAGCAGCGCATTTCTCTGTTGAGCTTGACGACTGCATGTATATTCCAAATATATTACTCCCAAGTAAAGAAAAAAGACCGAGGCGAAAAATTATTAAACACTATCCACTCGATGCGTACTGCGGTCAGGACACTGATTTTTTGATACGATGTTGCAACTACATGGGGAAATGGGTTTTTATGAATGGGAGGGTAAAGAACAAACTGCGCAGATGCATTGACCGATTTTTTTTGTGAATGGGAGGGCAGAACGACCCAGGGCTCAAATGCAGGGGTTACATTTTTATGAATGGGAGGACTCCGAATTTCATTGCGCAAGCGTAATACCAAGATTTCATGAATGGAAGAATTGGGAGCTTTTCGTCACAAGGGCAATGTCATAGAGAATTAAATGAATGAGGCAGCTATGAGTCTCACACACCATGCTACTTATTTATGTATGCATTCACTCATTCCTGTTTCCCAATGGGCCTTCGACCTGAAAAGGAATGCTAATTTCGAATATTTAACCACATGTTAGGGCCAATGTAACCATTTTGAATTGTGTAATGGGAAATAACATTAGGAAAATAAATATTTGATGTAATTTCAACCAAAGAATTCAATATGAAGTTGAATCAACGTGGAAAATTGATTGATTTGTAAAAAAAAAAAAAACTTACACTTAATGTATTTTTTGTATTTTTTCACCTTCCTTTTAACATAAATCCAATGACTGGGTGACATTTTTGGTTGAATTCACGTTAGTTGACAACTCATCCAAATATCAATCAAAGCTAGACATTTAACTGACGTCTGTGTCCAGTGGGACTTGTCATTATGTGGCACACTATTGTAGTGTGAAGAAGGTTACGTTTATTTTATCGTTATTGTAGAGTAGGCTATAGAAATTGTATCCACATTCCACACTAATGTATCTAAATATGTTCTCCAGGAAACACACAAACATTAGCATATGGAGAGCTGCGTAAACTGGGAATAAAATTATATGCAGGAGAGTTTTGTTCGATCAAAGCTTGGCACCAAATTTAAAACCTCTAAATGAATGTTTGCTCAACCTAGATTGTGGAAAATCGGCTACTATATCGTATTTATCACTCACTTTAGTAGGCCTACATGTAGGCTACATTGTGGATCACAATTCAAAGGGCAGAACAACGACATTTTTAGATTGCTTTTGCTTAGCCTAGTTCTTGGGTTTATATTTATTTACATGTACGAATAAGGTCATTTCGCTTTCTCCATTTAAGTGCAGTTGCAGTTAGAGTCGAGTCCTTGCGCAGTAAAAGGCCAGTTTATGACGCCAAACTGTGAAACGCAAACAGCATGAGGGAAGGCAGGATTCACAAAAGAACAGGATGTTGTTGATTTGTACTGAAACCACAAGAAGGAAATTAGTGTGAATGTCCTTTTTAACACCCCACTGTCTGCCCTTCCCCCACGGATAGCAGCTTCCAGCTTGTGCCTGTAATGCTGTGTCAAAGGTTAATAGTCCACTACATTAGCACAGATTTTCATGACATCCTAACCAACCTAACCATCATTTTAACTGCCAAATTGTAATTGTTTGTGAGTGCTTTCTCAAGGGAAAATAAGTAGGCAATGGTTTGAATTTATTTCATTCATCTGAGACCATGCAGAAATTGGGCAATCACTTAGATCCATCATTTTGTGAGATACGCTATTTTATATCAGTTTATGTGAATAAAAGGTTATGTTATAGAGCTGCAGTTAGGGCGGCGCACAATTGACCCAGTGTAATCCGGGTTAGGGTTTGGCCTGGGTAGGCCATCATTGTAAATACAATTTTTTTTCTTACCTGACTTGCCTGGTTAAATAAAGGTTAAATAAAGAAAGAAAAAAGTTACATCTTCTGTAAGGTGGCAGGTGGCAGGTAGCCTAGTTAGAGCGTTGGACTAGTAATCGAAAGGTTGCAAGATCGAGTCCCCGAGCTGACAATGTAAAAACATCTGTTCTTCTGCCCCGGAACAAGGCAGTTAACCCACTGTTCCTAGGCCGTCATTGAAAATAAGAATTTGTTCTTAACTGACTCACCTGGTTAAATAAAGGTCACATAAAAAAAGCTGTGAATACACATAGACACATCTCCTGCCCAGTCTGTAATCATTTCTATTCAGTGCTAATGACCACACATTGGAACCAGGATGTCACTTGGGAAATGATGGTCTTTCACAGCTCCAATTGTGTTTTTGGGTAGCAGGCACTATCACACATGGCTATGGAATTCTCTTCCTTCCTGGTGGCACCTACTGAGCTCTCTCTTTCTTTCTCAGTCTCACTTTGAATAGTTAGGATTTTCCATCTGTAGATGGTCATACTATCAACCAACTATCTGTTGATAAGCAATTGCTCGCTAAAGTTACGGTTACGGTTAGGTTTAGAATAATGTTTAGGGTAAGGGTTAAGGTTAGGGCTAGGGTTACGTTTAGGGTTAGGATAAAGGGTTAAGGTTAGGATTAGTAGATAGTTAGTTGAAATATTACTGATAGACTGTAGATAGTCTGTAGAGCATCTACAGATGAACTATCCAAATATGGTGTTGCCTCTCTATCTTTGCAACTGTGTAGCTTGCATGCATGGGTGCCTGTTGAATTGCAGATTGCTTTGTCAGTGTGATCATCTTTATGGTCACTCCCACATCCTCTTGGTACCTCCATTCTGTTGTACAGAATAAACTATTTGTCACGTTCTGACTTTAGTTCTTTTATTATGTCTTTGTTTTAGTATGGTCAGGGTGTGAGTTGGGTGGGTTGTCTATGTTCCCTTTTCTATGTTTTGGGATTTCTGTGTTTGGCCTGGTATGGTTCTCAATCAGAGGCAGCTGTTTATCGTTGTCCCTGATTGAGAACCATATTTCGGTAGCCTGGTTTCACTTTTGAGTTGTGGGTGATTATTTTCCGTGTTAGTGTTTGTTACCACACGGGACCGTTTAGTTTGTTTCACATTGTTATTTTGTATTTGTATCGTGTTCAGTTTGTCTTATTAAAATGGACACATACCACGCTGCAAATTGGTCCGACCTCTCTTACTTCTCATCAGAGGAAGACGACGAATGTTACACTATTTTAATGAATAAACAATGATAGGTGTTCCAGTGCTGACCCAATGACAACATGAGAGTGATCATGCATTCCGCAGTAAGTTCCTTGCAGTAAAGACATATCTCAAACATGGAGGCGGGTAATTTTAACTCCTCAAATATTGACTTTCTGAATTTGCAGAAACAGGGTTTTCAGGTGTGTTTGTGTGCTTTGGAGTTGAGAAAGGTCTGTGGGAAGTAGGAAGGGGAGGAGTATGTGTGTATATTTTTGTATGTGTGTGTTTGGAGTATGTGTGTGTGTGTGTGTGTGTGTGTACACACAAGTGCATGTGTCCTGCCATCATGTCTGTGTGTCGCTATCATAATTGTAAGTGTCTCATGTGAGATTGATTACTTTGGCCAAAATATGCATTTCCTCTCAATCTGAATTCAATGAATACTAATATGATGAGCCTTCCCATTTTGAAACAAAAGCCGAATATAGCACCTTATGGTAGAATTGAGATAGATTGATTATGATTACTTCAATATCTTTAATCAGAGAGCATTGAAGGACTCTTGACCTAAATTGTGGTCTATACACATTTTTAGAAACAGTAGCACTATCTTCCCTAGAAATTGCTCAAAATGTAATCGTCATTTCTATCTAGATGTGAGAATAGGTAATATAGGGAGAATGTTCTTGTGTAAATATGAGTTTTGACCAAAGCCCAATTCATTGGACCTGTAAACACTGTCTCATTTCATAACACTCAGCAATGGACTGTAATAATCATGCAATAAGCATGGTATGTTTATTCGTTTTATAGCTAGAACACACAGCTGACAAACTGTCCTCTCCTCAATGTAGAACTATAACTTTTGTTTGTTCAATCTATTCAGATCCATTATACAGAAGTTCAAATAACAATACCATATGATAGAAAATCCATACTAAATGAACACAGCTTTGGCCACCTACAGAAATGTACAGATTTTTGGCCACCTACAGATATTTTGTAGGGCCTCTGTGGTCATGGACATAGCCCACAGGAAGAGGGGCTGATGTGGACAACGTATGTTGGAGATGTGGGCCTTTGGTGAGCTGGGGGCGATGTGGGAAGACTGGAGGCAGTATCCCTTATCCCCCTGCAGTGACAGAGGGGAAAGCTGAGACCCGGGACCCGGAAGACCAACCAACGCTGAAGCGTGAACTGCTGCTGGGGACGTGGTGCAGCAACCTTCGCGCCACTCACATTCTGGGCATTTCACGCATTGCTCCATGCACATATCATCCATGCCCCCTGAGACCCCACCCCAGTACCCCCTCATCCACAACACAAAACAACACTGGTACAGGTGGTCCCATCTCTCACCCTGAAAGAGGGACGTCTCACACTTCATTCTCCAGTCGGACTCATGATTCATTACGGCGCATCCCACTTGGAGAGGAATAGAGACCTATGAGCTACGTATGTGCTGCCCTACATCGGGGCCTTCACGGACATGGTGAATGCTCACACTGTATGGCATGCACATCTAGACTGTTTTCACTGCTGCAGACAACTTGGTTTGTGTGAGGGCTGTACTCGCCTGTGGTTGTCTGGTAAAGCCTGTTGGCCTGTGTCTGTGTGTTGTGTGTTTGTGTGTGTGTGGTTTATATTTATCCTCCCTGTGTGGCTCAGCCCAAAGTGGTGCTCTCCACTTCACATCTTGTGGCGCTGGATAGATTCAAGTCCAACAATGGGCTGGCCCAGCCTAGCAGCCCAGACCAGGAAGTAATTACATGGCTGGAATTATACATCAAATCAAACAGTCATCAGGCTGTGTAAAATGGGCGCCCCAATCAGGGCAGCATGGCTGTCCTACTGTACATTCACAGCACATGAGGCTGGTAATAATAATACCTGGAATGGAATGAATGGAATGGTATTAAGCACTTGGAAACAAATAGTTTGATTTGTTTGATACCATTCCATCAACACTGTTCCAGCCATTACTATGAACCGTCCTCCCCAATTAAGGTCCCACCAGCCGCCTGTGATTCACACGAATACTGTCACGAATATTACCGAAGGTGGCTCCCCTTCTTGTTCGGGTGGCGCTCGGCGGTCGTCGTCGCCGGTCTACTAGCTGCCACCAATCCTTTGTTCCGTGTTTGTTTGGTTTTGTCTAATTGGTTTCACCTGTTTATTGTTTGGTTGTTCGGGTGGAGTTATTTAAGTTCGTTTAGACCGCTTCTGTTTGTGCGGGCTTGTTCTCCTGTATGTCTGAGAGGTGTTAGTGTTTTTGTTGGGTTTTCTCGCTGTCCTAGTATTTCACATCAGGGTACTATTTTGTTTTATAGTTATGCCTGTGTTTGGTTACTATTTTTGTTCCTGTGTATTTTTGGACATTAAAGCGTGTTTTTCCCGAATCCTTTTGCTCTCTGCGCCTGACTCCACACCCATTCACTCATTGAGCGTTACAAATGCCTGCTTAATGCAATGATGATTTAGTTAGATTTATTAGTCAGGAAAAGCATGCTGGCATTCTGCGCTTACCTTCAAGACATTTTGAAAAGCTGAGTTATTAACGTTTGTTAGACGTTATGTAAACTCTTAGTCAAATGTGTGTGGGGGTGTGTGTAGTCATGGGCTTGCTGTCAGCAGTTTCAATGCTTACGCTTATCATGATGTAGATCCACTCGGTCCCTTGTGACACCTCACTAATAAAGAATTCAGAGAATAGAAAAGTACTTTTACAGTTCCATTTTAGTCATTTAGCAAACACACTTATCAAGAGTGACTTCAAATAAGACATCCTTCTCAAAACCTCATTCACTTCAATCCTGTTGGATGACTATATCAAGGCAAAGGGTCTCTGAGCTCTAGTGTTTGTCCATCAAGTGACTCATCCCCGTTGTCATCACGTTAAACATTCGGAGCTTTCATGTTAGCATACAGTGGGTACAGTAGGTGTGAATATAGTACCCTCTGCCTCACAGAGGCAGGGAAGTGGGGGAGGGGTGAGGGGTGAGGGGAAGCTAGAGCTTGGCCGCGGTGTGGGTGGGAGGCAGTCAGAGGAGAGGAAGTGACAGTTTAGTGTGTACCTCAGCAGTCAGTCAGTCGTGGAGACATGAGACGTGCTGACCTTCATTAAGCCCCACAGCAGTAACAGCATCATAGAGTCACCAGGGGCTATGCTATATTTAAGACCTGATTCAGCAGCGCAGGCCTGGCTCGTGTACAGAGCATCAGCACTACCCATCCCCTGAGTGCTTCTGTTAACAGGCTAACAGCAAAAAAAAAAGCTCCATCTGGGAAGAGTACACTTCAACATCAGCAGCTTGCCCACTTCCTGTGAGGCAGCAAGTTTGAGGAGGGTGAGGGGGCGAGGTGCTCCACCCTCGGATGTGACGGGCTGCTCTCTCTTAATCTGTAGCTGATTCATGCTAAATACAAAATGCATCATGTGTTTTTAAATGGTAATAGAGAGTTGTAGAGGAGGAAATATAAGATGAGGAATGGGTTGACTGACTCAGAGTTATTTTGTTAATGTGTTCTGTTCTGTATCATCATGGGGTTGGTGAGATGACTGTCACCAATCCGTCTCAACTCCTTCCCCTGTCACTCCTATGTTGTTCATTGAAACCCCATTGCCTGCATATCAATCAGATGGGCTGTTGGTGAGCAAGGTAAAGGGCAGTGTGTGGGAGCTGGTTTACCCAGAGTGAAGTGTCCCCTTTGATCTGAGCTAATGAGCTGCCAATACTGCCTCCAGGACCGCATCCTGCAGCCAGCTGGTGGCCTGTGAGTTTGTCCACCTGAAACAACATGCAGCCTAGCCCTGCTTAGAGTGTCACTCCGTCATCTAGCCCCCTTCTTCCCCATCAGCCTTCCCTGCCACCCATCCGACCTGACCCAGGCTAAATGTGGCCTCTACCCTATCCGAGGGGGCTCACACTTTGTTCCTTGCCGCCCCTACCGCCCCCACACCACCCGCAGTGACACGGTGTCATTATGGGTGGTGAGGGTTGGGGATCGGCTATTCAGAGGAGTGCAGTCAGCCGGTGACCATTTGTCCTCCTTTGTGGACAGTGGCTCTGTGACCCAGTGACCTGAGGCTTGATTTCTCAATGAAATCCTGCTTGGGTGATGTCAATCCAGTCATGTGCTTTGATGTGTATTTATAAAGGTTAACTCATAACTTCCGGTTTTCATGGAAAATAGATTAGATGTGATGTTATGTTTTGTACCTCTCTATTGTCATCTCAGGTTTGTTTTGATTAATCTTTTTATATCTGTGTTTAATGACATATTATTAAATGAGAAGCAGGCTGACTTAGTGAATGAACCCCATGCACCAGGAACTGAAGTGAGTTGAACATGTCCTTACTTGTGTTTTGTTGTAAGTCAATGCTCTCCACTCCTTAGTCACAACTAACTAAACTGTTAATTTACCCTGGTCTAGAAATACACAGATAACATTGTGGCAATCAGGGTGAGATGGCTCTTAGAATGTTTTCAGAATCTGAGTGTGTGATTTAGGGTCATTCGGGACAGACGAGGCCTCACAGCATTCATATGGAGAAGACAGACAAAACAGCAAGGAAAGGAAATCCTCCCACCCAGCAGAAAACAGGTTGCTTATCAAACTGGTTTAACAGAGAAATTATGTGCCAGTAGTGCCTTTTCACATCTGTTTAGCATACTCTTGGAGTCATAGCTCCTGAGTGTAACTGTCTGAACATGAAAGTAATAGGATTGTCAGCAGTGAAAATGAATCTTTTAAAAATGGATACTTTTATTTTTACAGGCCAAATCTGTTTGGAAACTGACACTCAGGGAGCTCAGGTTGAATGCTCGGAACTCCTTCTTGCCCTCTTTCTGTTTCTCTCTCTATATATCTCTCTCTATCTGTCTCTCAATCTCTCACTCTCTCTGCTTTGGCTTTTAGAATAAGCCATTGGAAACCAGCGTTTCCAACTGAGAGGAGTTTGTCCACTCCAACCATTGTTGAAAATTTGTCTTGAATAACAAAGGTTCCTAAAAGGTCCTTGTTTAAACCAAATCCTGGTGTAACACAGTCTGTCTTTCCAAGAGTGTTTCTGTTTGTCATTAATTTCCTTCCTTTCTAGTGCAGCTCAGGTTGACAGAACAGAACAGGAGCTTGGGAACAAGCTAATGGCAGCAGGTAATGGCCCTCTCTTGTCGGGCCTGCCCATGGGCCCCTGCCTGGCCTGGAGAGCACATAGCAGGCCCTTTGATGGGCCAGGGGACAGTGCGACATGGGACACTTCCTGGGCTGAATGGCGCCTCGTAACCCTACACCTGGGTCGGCTGGGGCTCCGCCACTGGACCTGTGCCAGCTCATCCAGCCACCTTTGTGTGGCGGGAACGTAGGGAGAGGAGAGCCATCCGGACAGGTCCGTCCTTGGAAGTTCCCAGGCACCCCTCCACACCACCACTCCACACCCCCTTTGTTCTCTCTCACTTTACCCCAAATACAGAGAGGACATACAGCAATTTTTTTGTTACTTTCCTTTGTCTGTTGAGGGACAACAGCACTGCCTAATTACATACAGTAACAGTCAAAAGTTTGGACACACGTACTCATTCAAGGGTTTTCCTTTAATTTGTAAAAATATTTACATTGTAGAATAATAGTGAAGACATGAAAACTATGAATTAACACATATGGAATCATGTAGTAACCAAAAACGTGTTAAAGAAATTAAAATATATGTTATATTTTAGATTATTCAAAGTAGCCACCCTTTGGCTTGATGACAGCGTTGCATACTTTTGGCATTCTCTCAACCAGCTTTACATGGAAGGCTTTTCCAACAGTCTTGAAGGTGTTCCCTGCTTTTCCTTTACTCTGCAGTCCAACTCATCCCAGCCATCTCAGTTGGGTTGAGGTTGAGTGATTGTGTAGGCCAGGTCATCTGATGCAGCACTGCTTCACTCTCCTTCTTGGTCAAATAGACCTTACACAGCCTGGAGGTGTGTTGGGTCATTGTCCTGTTAGAAAACAAATAAAGTTTACATACACTTAGGTTGGAGTCATTAAGACTAGTTTTTCAAACACTTCACAACTGTCTTGTTGTCTTGTTAATAAACTATAGTTTTGGCACGTCGGTTAGGACATCTACTTTGTGCATGACACAAGTCATTTTTCCAACAATTGTTTACAGACAGATTATTTCACTTATAATTCACTCTATCACAATTCCAGTGGGTCAGAAGTTGACTGTGCCTTTAAACAGCTTAGAAAATTCCAGAAAATGACGTCATGGTTTTAGAAGCTTCTGATAGGCTAATTGACATCATTTGAGTCAACTGGCGGTGTACCTGTGGATGTATTTCAAGGCCTACCTTCAAACTCAGTGCCTCTTTGCTTGACATCATGAGAAAATCAAAAGACCTCAGAAAACAATTGTAGACCTCCACAAGTCTGTTTCATCCTTGGGAGCAATTTCCAAATGCCTGAAGGTACCACATTCATCTGTACAAACAATAGTACACAGGTATAAACACCATGGGACTTCACAGCCCTCATACCGCTCAGGAAGGAGACGCGTTCTGTCTCCTAGAGATGAGCGTACTTGGGTGCGAACAACAGAACAACAGCAAAGGACCTTGTGAAGATGCTGGAGGAAACAGGTACAAAAGTATCTATATCCAAGTAAAATAAGTCCTATATCGACATAACCTTAAAGGCCACTCAGCAAGGAAGAAGTCACTGCTCCAAAAATGCCATTTAGAAAGTCAGACTACGGTTTGCCACTACACATGGGGACAAAGATCGTACGTTTTGGAGAAATGTCCTCTAGTCTGATGAAACAAAAATAGATCTGTTTGGCCATAATGACCATCGTTATGTTTGGAGGAAAAAGGGGGAGGCTTGCAAGCCGAAGAGCACCATCCCAACCGTGAAGCACGGGGGTGGCAGCATCATGTTGTGGGGGTGCTTTGCTGCAGGAGGGACTGGTGCACTTCACAAAATAGATGGCATCATGAGGCAGGAAAATTATGTGGCTATATTGAAGCAACATCTCAAGACATTAGTCAGGAAGTTAAAGCTTGGTTGCAAATGGGTCTTCCAAATGGACAATGACCCCAAGCATACTTCCAAGTTGTGGCAAAATGGCTTAGGGACAACAAAGTCAAGGTATTGGAGTGGCCATCACAACGCCCTGACCTCAAACCTATAGAAGATTTGTGGGCAGAACTGAAAAAGCGTGTGCGAGCAAGGAGGCCTACAAACCTGACTCAGTTACACCAGCTCTGTCAGGAGAAATGGGCCAAAATTCACCCAACTTATTGTTCACCCAACGTATGTATTGCTGAAATACATCATTCTCTCTACTATTATTCTGACATTTCACAATCTTAAAATAAAGCGGTGATCGAAACTGACCTAAGACAGGGAATTTTTACTCTGATTAAATGTCAGGAATGGTGAAAAACTGAGTTTAAATGTATTTGGCTAAGGTCTATGTAAACTTTCAACTTTTGACTGTACATATTGGTTTACTTGCCCTGTAAGCAGTCTATGGACAAGCTATGACATCAATCCACAATTTATTTTTGTTAACCTGGCCAGTGTCGCTAACTTTTAGCATTTGAGGCACAAATCCAATGCAAGTCAATGGTACCTATATTAGCATTTTTGTGCTTCATCTCCAAATCATCCTAAAGTATCTACAAATTGATTGTTTAACTCAATAAAGCTACTTATAGATGATTTGGACATGAAGTGCGAAAATGTTAATATACAGGGAATTAGGAAAGTATTCAGACCAATTGACATTTTCCACATTTTGTTACGTTACATCCTTATTCTAAAATTAATTAAATAGTTTTCCCCCCTTATCAATCTACACACAATACCCCATAATGACAAAGCAAAGACAGGTTTAAAAAATATATATATATTTTTACAAATAAAAAAACATAAAAAATATATATTTTTTAAATCACATTTACATAAGTTTTCAGACTCTTTACTCAGTACTTTGTTGAAGCACCTTTGGCAGCGATTACAGCCTCAATTCACTCAATGACTCAATGACACTTGGATATGACACTACAAGCTTGTCAGAATCTTGTTTCTTGTTTCTTGAATCTTGTTTCTTGTTTCTCATGGTCTTTAGGCCTTTTGGCAAACTCCAAGTGGGCTGTCATGTGCCTTTTACTGAGGAATGGCTTATGTCTGGCCACTCTACCATAAAGAATGCAGAGATGGTTTTCCTTCTGGAGATCAAAATAACACTTTGAAACCTCCCGAGTGGCGCGGCGGTCTAAGGCACTGCATTGCAGTGTTGCGGCATCACTACTGAGAGTCCCATAGGGCAGCACACAATTGGCCCAGCGTTGTTATAAGAGGGTTTTGTCAGGGGGGCGTTACTTGGCTCAACTCACTCTAGCAACTCCTTGTGGTGGGCCGGGTGCCTGCAAGCTGACAACAGTCGTCAGTTGAACAGTGTTTTCTTCCGACACATTGGTACAGCTGGCTTCCGGGTTAAGCGAGCAGGTGTTAAGAAGCCCGGCTTGACGGGCCATGTTTCAGAGGACGCATGACTCGACCTTCGCCTCTCCCGAGCTCTTTGGGGAGTTGCAGCGATGAGATATGATCGTAATTGGATTGCAAATGGATATCACGAAATTGGGGAGAAAAGGGGGGGGGGGGGGTTAAATATGAAATTGCCATTCTCAAATGTAAAGCCCAGAAAAAAGTAGGCTACTGTTATGTCAGAACGTGAAATGCTATTTTTTTTTTAAATAGATTTTTACATGGTCAAATTCTTAGATTGGCTGCAAAAAAATGAGCTTTTTTTTAAAAAAATGCAATGAAAAAATTGGAATAGACCAGAATGACGCGCTCACCCAACAAATGTTTGTTTCTGCAGTGATGATTCACAGTATTGAGAGAATTAATGTGTAATTTATCAGCAGATTCTTGTTGTCTGGAGCTCAAAAAGCAATAGTAGCAGAATGCAAATCAAGGAGCCGAATGAACGGCTCTTTCACCGATGTGATTCGGTTCGCGACGTTCACCAAAAACAACTTTTCAACAAGAGCCGTTTGTTCGCGAACGAACCATCACTAGATGTGGGAAGAATGTGAATAATACATCTCCTGATCATTCTGTTCCAAAAATGTCAACAAGTGCATTCATTCAGGAAAAAATAATTACTCCAACCCAGTCTGGACCGAGAAAAGATAACAAAGAGAATAAAAACAAGAGTAGAATACCGGAGCCATGATTAAAATGAGTGGAAATGAATAGAAAGCAGGTGACGAGAGACAGATGAGGTATAATTTACAGTGAGCGACCACAACACAGGGTCCAATGGTAAGCATGTGTGCTGGTGGAGGGCGGTGCTGTCTGCTGTCTCTAACCCAGGATGGGTTGTCAGTTCCTGGGTTTGGCTGGCTATGCTTCTGGGGCCTGGGCCTGCTTGGTTGGTCCTACTCTGAACCCATTGGCCTGTCTGGTCTGCCAGACACACAGGCCTGTCTCTCCCTGCATGGGAAGGAAGGTTCAGAGCACTGTACAAAGTGACAACCCCATCAAATAGGCCTGAATAAAAGGGATTTTTATGACTTTCCATCAAAGAGCAGTTGGGAGATCAAAGCACACAGAGAGTGAGCACGAGTGGATGGAAAGTTCAGAATCATACAGGGAGAGAGAGAGATGTGGAGAGAAGGAGGGGGACCCTCAAAGGGAATTTGATATCTCTCATGAAAGGCCTGGCCTAACCTGCCACACTTTGCGTTCCCCTCGGCAGTAAATCTCCAACATGAGGTTGTCCTTCACCCCTACACATCTACCATACCTATTTTACAAACGTGGCACACACCTTATGGTCATATGCAAAGCACCAGAGATAGCAGAACGGAAATACAGTATAAGTCATGATTTACCGTGTTATACTAGATCAGTTAAAACTAGAAAACTTGTGTGCATCCTTCATCTATGCAAAACTATTACATACACCACCGGTCAAAAGTTTTAGAACACATACTCATTCATTCAATATTAAATACACCAAAACTATGAAATAACACACATGGAATCATGTATTGACCAAAAACGTGTTAAACAATTCAAAATGTATTTTACATTTGAGATTCTTCAAATAGCCACCCTTTGCCTTGATGACAGCTTTGCACACTCTTGGCATTCTCTCAACCATCTTCACCTGGAATGCTTTTCCAACAGTCTTGAAGGAGTTTTCACATATACTGAGCACTTGCTGGCTGCTTTTCCTTCACTCTGCGGTCCGACTCATCCCAAACCATCTCAATTTGGTTGAGGTCGGGGATTGTGGAGGCCAGGTCATCCGATGCAGCACTCCATCACTCTCTTTCTTGGTAAAATAGCCCTTACACAGCCTGGAGGTGTGTTTGGTCATTGTCCTGTTGAAAAACAAATGATAGTGTATCACTGCAGAATGCTGTGGTAGCCATGCTGGTTAAGTGTGCCTTGAATTGTAAATAAATCACAGACTGTGTCATCAGCAAAGCACCCCCACAC
The DNA here is from genome assembly GCF_057628025.1 of Oncorhynchus mykiss. NCBI lineage: Eukaryota > Metazoa > Chordata > Actinopteri > Salmoniformes > Salmonidae > Oncorhynchus > Oncorhynchus mykiss. The sequence continues at coordinate 53,739,585 of NC_143033.1, forward strand.
CATAACACCTCCTCCTCCATGCTTTACGGTGGGAAATACACATGAGATCATCCGTTCACCCACACCTCGTCTCACAAAGACACGACGGTTGGAACAAAAAATCTCCAATTTGGACTCCAGACCAGAGGACAAATTTCCACCGGTCTAATGTCTGATGCTCATGTTTCTTGGCCCAAGCAAGTCTTTTATTCTTATTGGTGTCCTTTAGTGGTGCTTTCTTTGCAGCAATTTGACCATGAAGGCCTGTGTAACGATCGTCGTAGGTGGAAGAGGACCAATTGAGAACCATACTTACTTAGTACCCTCCCCAAAGGTGCGGACTCCGGCCGCAAAACCTAAACCCATAGGGGAGGGTCTGGGTGGGCATCTGTCCGCGGTGGCGGCTCTGGCGCGGGACGTGGACCCCATCTTCGCCTTAGTCTGGGCCCACTTAGGTGGCACCTTTGGAGCGGCTCCGGAGTGAAGGGCGGCTCTGGCAGCGCCGGAGTGAAGGGCGGCTCTGGCAGCTCCTGACTGACGGGTGGCTCTGGCAGCTCCTGACTGACGGGCGGCTCTGGCAGCTCCTGACGGACGGGCGGAGAGACAGCCTGGTGCGTGGGGCTGCCACAGGAGGCCTGGTGCGTGGAGGAGGCACTGGATGTGCCGGTCCGTGGAGAGGCACTGGAGGTCTCGAGCACCCAGCCTGCACAACCTGTCCTGGCTGGATACTCCCTGTAGCCCGGCAAGTGCGGCGGGGTGGAACAGACCGCACTGGGCTGTGCTGGCGAACCGGAGACCCTCATGCGTAGGGCTGGTGCCATAAAACCCGGGCCGAGGAGACGCACTGGAGACCAGATGCGTTGAGCCGGCTTCATTACTCCTGGCTCGATGCTCACTCTAGCCAGGCCAATACGAGGAGCTGCAATGTAGCGCACCGGGCTATGCGTGCGCACCGGGGACATCGTGCGCCTCACCGCATAACACGGTGCCTGCCCGGTCAACCTCTGGCCACGATAAGCACGGGGAGTTGGCTCAGGTCTCCTACCTGACTTAGCCACACTCCCCGTGCCCCCCCCAATAATTTTTGGGGGCAGCTACTTACACGGCAGCCTATCGCCGCCGCTCGGCTTTAGCTGCCTCCAGCTCTTCCCTGGGGCGGCGATATCCCCCAGCCTGTGCCCAGGGTCCCTTACTGTCCAAAATCACCTCCCATGTCCAGGAGTCCAGAACCCTCTGCTCCTGGTTACCACACTGCTTGGTCCGGTTGTGGTGGGTAGTTCTGTAACGATTGTCGTAGGTGGAAGAATGAGAGGACCAAGGTGCAGCGTGGTACGTTTTCATGATCTTTTAATTACACTGAACACTAGAACAAAATAACAAAAACGGAACAAACGAAACAGTCCTGTCTGAGACAGAGACAGAAAACAACTACCCACAACTCAAGAGCGAAAACAGGCTGCCTAAGTATGGTTCTCAATCAGAGACAACGATTGACAGCTGCCTCTGATTGGGAACCATACCAGGCCAAACACATAGAAAAACAAACATAGAATGCCCACCCCAACTCACCAACCTAAAATAGAGACATAAAAAAAGGAACTAAGGTCAGGACGTGACAGCATGATACACACGGTCTCCTCTGAACAGTTGATGTTGAGATGTGTTTGTTACTTTGCCATTTCTGAGGCTGGGAGCTCTAATGAACTTATCCTCTGCAGCAGAGGAAACTCTGGGTCTTCCATTCCTGTGGCGGTCCTCATGAGAGCCTCATTGCGCTTGATGGTTTTTGCGACTGCACTTGAAGAAACTTTTTTTTTAAACTCTCAAAGTTCCTGACATTTTTCGCATTGACTGACCTTCATGTCTTAAAGTAAGGATGGACTGACTTTTCTCTTTGCTTATTTGAGATGTTCTTGTCATAATATGGACTTGGTCTTTTACCAAGTAGGGCTATTTTCTATATACCCCTCCTACCTTGTCACAACACAACTGATTGGCTCAAACACATTAAGAAGGAAATAAATTTCACAAATTCACTTTAAAGAAGGCACACCTGTTAACTAAAATGTATTCCGGGTGACTACCTCATCAAGCTGCTGGAGAAAATTCCAATAGTGTGTAAAGCTGCCATTAAGGCAGATAGTGGCTATTTGAAGAATCTCAATTATAAAATGTATTTGGATTTGTTTAACACCTTTTTGGTTACTACATGATTCCGTATGTGTTATTTCATAGTTTTGATGTCTTTACTATTATTCTACAATGTAGAAAATAGTAAAAATAAAGAAAAACACTTGAATGAGTAGGTGTTCGTAATCTTTTGACTGGTAGTGTACATTGTAAAATAGGAACAATAATTATCCTGGTTGTCAATGATAAGGCATCAGTTCTTTTAGGGTCTCTGTCTGCAGCAGGTTGTGTAGTCAACTTCTGCTCTCTCTCCTATTATAAGTCTTATTGACAGGCTAATTAAGAAGCCGATCGGGGCCGTATCCTTCCACTCTATATTTGCGGAAAGGAGAAGAATGCAGCCAGTGCTGCAGAGAAACTAGTGTAGATGTTTAACAACAACACCCTGACAACAAAGCAGGCCCTCAAGACATTGTCTAATGTCCGAAGATTCCATCAACACAGAGTGTGCGTACAGGACCACCTTTCTATAAGGCTCAGATCTATGTATAGCTATGACACTAGTCATTACTTTTATTTAAAACATTTTCTTTGATCATGATCCTTCTCCATCTTGACAAAACATTGAGTATATGTTTGGGTCCCTAAAGTTGCTGTTGTCCAGAGTTGCTCAGCACCCATTGGATAGATTCAACTGATTGCTGGATGAATCAGTGAGAGAAGAGACAACTGGCTTGCAGAACTATTGAAAAAGTGCAAAAGTAAAGCAATTCAACTATTATAACAGTTTGTCTTGTAAGGATGACAGTGTTATTTTCAGATATGCACATACTCGGAGAACAAAACAACAACTCTCCCAGGTATCCTGTTTCTTGCTGACAGATTACAGAAAATGACAGATCTGTCTAAAATGTATATCCACATTAACATAATTTCTCAATATGATCTACTAGTTTACATCAGGTGTACACACGTACTATTTAAGAAGGTCCTGTCACACAAATGCCCTAGGTTGCAAAGGTCCATATGGATATTGTCATTTATCGGCCTGGAAACAAACCCCCACCTTGTAACCCATGTTACCCCAAACTGTTCAAGCTATTCACACCCCTCTTGTTGGCGGAGAGAGAAATATATATATTTTTAAGCAGATCTTTTTGTACTAAAAACTCCCTAGTCCTTGTAGATGAAAAGCATACCCATAACACGATGCAGCCACCACCATGCTTGAAAATATGAAGAGTGGTACCCAGTATTGTGTTGTATTCAGGACATGAAGTTAATTTCTTTGCCACATATTTGCAGTTTTACTTTAGTGCCTTGTTGCAAACAGGATGCTTGTTTTGAATATTTGTATTCTGTACAGGCTTCCTTATTTTCGCTCTGTCATTTAGGTCAGTATTGTGGAGTAACTACAATGCTGTTGATCCATTCTCAGTTTTCTCTTATCAAAGCCATTAAACTGTGTAACTGTTGTAAAGTTACCATTGGCCTCATGGTGAAATCCCTGAGCATTTTCCTTCCTTTCCGGCAACTAGTTAGGAACGATACCTATATCTTTGTAGTGACTGGGTGTATTGATACATCATCCAAAGTGGCATTAATAACTTCACCATGCTCAAATAGGTATTCAATGTCAGCTTTTTTATATGTAACCATCTACTAATAGTTGACCTTCTTTGCGAGACATTGGAAAACCTTTGTGTCTTTGTGTTTGAATCTGTGTTTGAAATTCACTGCTCGACTGTTGGACTTTACAAGTAATTGTATGTGTGGGGTACAGAGATGAAGTAGTCATTCAAAGATCACGTTAAACACTATTATTACACACAAAGTGAGTCCATGCAACTTATTATGTGACTTATTCTGTGACTTGTTACCCCTGAACCTATTTAAGCTTTTTTTGACAAACGGGTTGAATACATTTCAGCTTTTCATTTTTAATTCATTTCTAAACATTTCTAAAAACATAATTCCACTTTCACATTATGGGGTTTTGTGTATTTGTGTTTCTATTTATTATGGATCCCCATTAGCTGCTGCCAAGCCAGTAGCTACTCTTCCTGGGGTCCGGCAAAAGGAAGGAAGTTAAGGAAGGAAGTTATACATTTTTAAAAACATTGCAGTACATTCATAACATATTTCACAACACACTAAGTGTGTGCCCTCAGGCCCCTACATATCTACAACACAAAATCCATGTGTACGAGTGTATAGTGCATATGTTATCGTGTGTGTGTATGCATGTGTCTGCGCCTATGTTTGTTGCTTCACAATCCCGCTGTTCTTTAAGGTGTATTTTTAACTGTTTTGTTAATCTGATTCTACGGCTTGCATCAGTTACCTGATGTGGAATAGAGTTCCATGTAGTCATGGCTCTATTTAGTACTGTGTGCCTCCCATAGTCTGTTCTTGACTTGGGGACTGTGAAGAGACCTCTGGTGGCATGTCTTGTGGGGTATGCAAGGGTGTCTGAGTTGTTTGCTAGCCATTTAAACAGACAGCTTGGTGCTTTCAACATGTCAATACCTCTCACAAATACAAGTAGGGATGAAGTCAATCTCTCCTCCACTTTAAGCCAGGAGAAATTGACATGCATATTATTAATGTTGGCTCTCTGTGTACATCCAAGGCCCACCTGCCTACACAACTGAACAGTAGTCCATGTGCAACAAAACTAGAGCCTGTAGGAACTGCCTTGTTGATAGTGCTGTTTTAAGAAGGTAGAGCTACGCTTTATTATGGACTGACTTCTCCCCATTTTAGCTATTGTTGTATCAAAATGTTTTGACCGTGACAGTTTTACAATCCAGGGTTACTCCAAGCAGTTTAGTCACCTCAACTTGCTCAATTTCCACATGATTTATTTCAAGATTTAGTTGAAGTTTACGTTTAAGTGAATGATTTTTCCCAAATACAATGCTTGTAGTTTTTTTAATATTTAAGACTGAATAAAGCTTCAGTTAGTTTCAGAATCGGTGGCAAGGAATAAGTCAAGCCTAAATTTTCTAATCTTGCCAATGAAAAAAATCATTAAAATAGATGGCAAGTCATCTGATTCAATGAAGGATGGAGTTGAGTTTTCCTTTTTTCCCCAAAATGTCATTGATGGTGCTCCAAAGCTTTTTACTATCATTCTTTAAGTCATTTTATCATTGTTTCATAGTGTAGTTTCTTCTTTTATTCAGTTTAGTCACATGATTTCTCAATTTGCAGTACTTTTGCCTATCGGTTGTGCAGCCACACTTATTTGCCATTCCTTTTGCCTAATCCATCTCAACCATACAATTTTTCAATTCCTCATCAATCAATGGGGACTTAACATTTTTACAGTAATTTTCTTAATTGGTATATGCTCATCAGTAACTGGGATAATCAATTTCATAAATGTGTCAAGTGCAAGATCTGTTTCACCTGTCTTTGTGATTGCCTCCACCCACCTCCAGGTGTCACCCGTTTCCCCCATTAGTCCCTGGGTATTTATTCCGGTGTTCCCTGTTTGTCTGTTGACAGTTCGTCTTGTCAAGTCAATCAGTGTGTTTTTCCGTGCTCCTTCTTTTTCATATCTCTCTTTTGCTAGTCCTCCTGGTTTTGACCCTTGCATGCCTTGACTCCGACTCCGCCTGCCTGACCATACTACCTGCCCTGACCTCGAGCCTGCCTGCCACTCTGCACCTCCTGGACTCTGACCTTGTTTATGATCTTCTGCCTGTCCACGACATTCTCTTTGCCTGCCCCTTGGATTATAATAAATATCAGCGACTCTAACCATCTGCCTCCCATGTCTGCTTCTGGGTCTCACCCTGTGCCCTCATAGGTTGCGCCTCATTACACACCACAGACCAACAAATAGTTTTACATCAACAACATAGAGTAGGAATCACTACTAAACTTCTTGTATGATCTCTAAAACACTGTATTAGGCCCAGCCTTTGGAACTTTGATGTTCCTAGATATGGCTACTATATTGTGATCACTACATCCGATGGATCTGGATACTCCTTTCAAGCACACTTTTACAGCATTAGTAAAGATGTAATCAATACATGTTGAGGATTTCATTCCTGTGCTGTTTGTAGCTACCCTGGAAGGTTGACTGATAACCTGAACACGTCTGTAGCCATGAAGTGCTTTGAAAGGCTGGTCATGGCTCACATCAACACCATTATCCCAAAAATCATAGACCCACTCCAATTTGCATACCGCCCCAACAAATCCAAAGATGATGCAATCTCTATTGTACTCAACACTGCCCATTCCCACCTGGGCAAAAGGAACACCTATGTGAGAATGCTATTCATTGACTACAGCTCAGCGTTCAACATCATATTGCCCTCAAAGCTCATCACCAAGCTAAGGTCCCTGGGACTAAACACCTCCCTCTGCAACTGGGCTTCCTGACGGGCCGCCTCCAGGTGGTAAGAGTAGGTAACAACACATCCGCCACACTGATCCTCAACACGGGGGCCCCTCAGGGGTGCGTGGCTCAGTCCCCTCCTGTACTCACTGTTCACTCATGACTGCATGGCCAGGCACAACTCCAACACCATCATCAAGTTTGTCCGATGATAGGCCTGATCACCAACAACAATGAGACAGCCTATAGGGAGGAGGTTATAGACCTGGCCATGTGGTGCCAGGACAACAACCTCTCCCTCAATGTGATCAAGACAAAGGAGATTATTGTGGACTACAGGAAACGGAGAACCGAGCAAGCCCCCATTCTCATCGACGGGGCTGCAGTGGAGCAGGTTGAGAGCTTCAAGTTCCTTGGTGTCCACATCACCAACAAATTATCATGGTCCAAACACACTAAGACAGTCATGAAGACAAGGCCTATTTTCCCTGAGGAGACTGAAAATATTTGGCATGGGTCCTCAAATCCTCAAAAGATCTACAGCTGCACCATCGAGAGCATTGCATCCCTGCCTGGTATGGCAACTGCTCGGCCTCCGACTGCAAGGCACGACAGAGGGTAATGGGTAAGTCCCAGTACATCACTTGGCCAAGCTTCCTGCCATCCAGGACCTATATACCAGGCAGTGTCAGAGAAAGGCCCTAAAAATTGTCAAAGACTCCAGCCACCCTAGTCATGGACTGTTCTCTCTGCTACCGCACTTTCAATCCTCACATTCCCAGTGGGTCAGAAGTTTACATACATTCAATTAGTATTTGGTAACATTGCCTTTAAATTGTTTAACTTGAGTCAAACGTTTTGTTTATCCTTCCAAAAGCTTCCCACAATAAGTTGGGTGAATTTTGGCCCATTCCCCGTGACAGAGCTGGTGTAACTGAGTCAGGTTTGTAGGCACACGCTTTTTCAGTTCTGCCCACAAATTTTCTGTAGGTTTGAGGTCAGGGCTTTGTGATGGCCACTCCAATACCTTGACTTTGTTGTCCCTAAGCCATTTTGCCACAACTTAGAAGTATGCTTGGGGTCATTGTCCATTTGGAAGACCCATTTGCGACCAAGCTTTAACTTCCTGACTGATGTCTTGAGATGTTGCTTCAATATATCCACATAATTTTCCTGCCTCATGATGCCATCTATTTTGTGAAGTGCACCAGGCCCTCCTGCAGCAAAGCACCCCCACAACATGATGCTGCCACCCCTATGCTTCACGGTTGGGATGGTGCTCTTCTGCTTGCAAGCCTCCCCCTTTTTCCTCCAAACATTAATATGGTCATTATGGCCAAACAGTAACATTATTGTTTCATCAGACCAGAGAACATATCTCCAAAAAGTATGATCTTTGTCCCCATGTGCAGTTGCAAACTGGAGTCTGGCTTTTTTATGGTGGTTTTTGAGCAGTAGCTTATTCCTTGCTGAGCGGCCTTTCAGGTTATGTTGATATTGGACTCATTTTACTGTGGCTATAGATACTTTTGTACCTGTTCCCTCCAGCATCTTCACAAGGCCCTTTGCTGTTGTTCTGGGACTGATTTGTACTTTTCTTACCAAAGTACGTTCATCTCTAGCAGACAGAACATGTCTCCTTCCTGAGCAGTATGAGGGCAGCGTGGTCCCATGGTGTTTATACTTGTGTACTATTGTTTGTACAGATGAACGTGGTACCTTCAGGCATTTGGAAATTGCTCCCAAGGATGGAACAGACTTTTGGAGGTCAACAATTTTTTTTCTCAGGTCTTGGCTGATTTCTTTTGATTTTCCCATGATGTCAAGCAAAGAGGCACTGAGATTGAAGGTAGGCCTTGAAATCCACATCCACAGATACACCTCCAATTGACTCAAATGGTGTCAATTAGCCTATAGGATGCTTCTACAGCCATTTCAAAATTTTCTGGAATTTTCCAAGCTGTTTAAAGGCACAGTCAACTTAGTGTATGTTAAACTCTGACCCACTGTAACCCTAGATGCAGTCGCACTCCTAAAAACAAAACACATTTGTCATAAGAAACTAACTCCCTGGTATACAGAACATTCCCGAGCTCTGAAGCAAGCTTCCAGAAAATTGAAACGGAAATGGCGTTACACCAAACTGGAAGTCTTCCAACTAGCTTTGAAAAACAGTACCGTGCAGTATCGAAAAGCCCTTACTGCTGCTCGATCATCCTATTTTTCTCACTTAATTGAGGAAAATAAGAACAATACAACATTTATTTTTGATACTGTCGCAAAGCTATCTAAAAAGCCGCGTTCCCCAAGAGAAGATGGCTTTCACTTCAGCAGTGATAAATTCATGAATTTCTTTGAGGAAAAGATCATGATCATTAGAAAGCAAATTACAAACTCCAAAGCTCAGTTGTCCCGAGTCTACACATCTCTGCCAGGACCTAGGATCAATGGAGAGATTCAAGTTTTTGAATACTATATTTCTTGAAACATTGATGAAAATAATCATGGCCTCTTATCCTTCAAGCGGCATTCTCGACCCTATTCCAACTAAACTACTGAAAGAGCTGCTTCCTGTGCTTGGCCCTCCTATGTTGAACATAATAAACGGCTCTCTGTCTACCGGATGTGTACCAAACTCACTTAAAGTGGCAGTAATAAATCCTCTCTTGAAAAAGCCAAACCTTGACCCAGAAAATATAAAAAACTATCGGCCTATATCGAATTTCCATTCCTCTTAACATTTTTAGAAAAAGATGCCTTCCTAAAGACAAACAATGTTCACGAAACGCTTCAGTCTGGTTTAGATCATAGCACTGAGACTGCGCTTGTGAAGGTGGCAAATTACCTTTTAATGGTGTCAGACCGAGGCTCTACATCTGTCCTCGTGCTCCTAGACCTTTGTGATGCTTTTGATACCATCGATCACCACATTCTTTTGGAGAGATTGGAAACCCAAATTGGTCTACACGGACAAGTCCTGGCCTGGTTTAGATCTTATCTGTCGAAAAGATATCAGTTTGTCTCTGTGGATGCTTTGTCCTCTGACAAATCAACTGTACATTTCGGTGTTCCTCAAGGCTCTGTTTTAGGACCACAATTGTTTTCACTATATATTTTACCTCTTGATGATTCTTAAACATAATGTTAACTTTCACAGCTATGTGTGGACGACACACAGCTGTACATTTTGATGAAACATTATGAAGCCCCAAAATTGCCCTCCCTGGAAGTCTGTGTTTCAGACATAAGGAAGTGGATGGCAGCAAATGTTCTACTTTTAAACTCAAACAAAACAGAGATGCTAGTTCTAGGTCCCAAGAAACAAAGAGATCTTCTGTTGAATCTAACAATTAATCTTGACGGTTGTACAGTCGTCTCAAATAAAACTGAAGGACCTCGACATTACTCTGGACCCTGTTCTCTCTTTATACATATCAAGACTGTTTCAAGGACAGGTTTTTCCATCTACGTAACATTGCAAAAACCAGAAACTTTATGTCCAAAAATGATGCAGAAAAATGAATCCATGCTTTTGTCACTTCTAGGTTAGACTACTGCAATGCTCTACTTTCCGGCTACTAGAATAAAGCACTAAATAAACTTCAGTTAGTGCTAAACATGGCTGCTAGAATCTTGACTAGAACCAAAAAATGTTATCATATTTCTCCAGTGCTAGCCTCTCTACACTGGCTTCCTGTTAAGGCAAGGGCTGATTTGAATGTTTTACTGCTAACCTACAAAGCATTACATGGGCTTGCTCCTACCTATATCTTTGATTTTGTCCTGCCGTACATACCTACACGTATGCTTTGGCACAAGACGCAGGCCTCCTCACTGTCTCTAGAATTTCTTAGCAAACAGCTGGAGGCAGGGCTTTCTCCTATAGAGCTCAATTTTTATGGAATGGTCTGCCTATCCATGTGAGAGACTCAGACTCGGTCTCAACCTTTAAGTCTTTAATGACGACTCATCTCTTTAGTAGGTCCTTCAGTAGGTCCTATAGTGTAGTCTGGCCCAGGAGTGTGAAGGTGAACGGAAAGGCACTGAGCAACGAACCGCCCTTGCTGTCTCTGCCTGGCCGGTTCCCCTCTCTCAACTGGAATTCTCTCCCTCAAACCCTATTACAAGGGCTGAGTCACTGGCTTACTGGTGCTCTTCCATGCCATCCCCAGGAGGGGTGCGTCACTTGAGTGGGTTGAGTCACTGATGTGATCTTCCTGTCCCCCCCCCCCATTGGGTTGCGCCGTGGGGGAGATCTTCTCTGGCTTTGTCTCAGGATGGTAAGTTTGTGTTTGGAGCTATCCCTCTAGTGGTGTGGGAGCTGTGCTTTGACAGAGTATCCTGCCTGTTTGGCCCTGTCTAGGGGTATCGTCAGACGAGGCCACAGTGTCTCCTGACCCCTCCTGTCTTTATATCTGGAGTATTTCTCCTGTCTTACCCAGCGTCCTGTGTGAATTTAAGTATGCTCTCTCTAATTATCCCTCTCTTTCTCTCTTTCTTTCTTTCTTTCTCTCTCGCTCTCTCTCTCTCGGAGGACCTGAGCCCTAGGACCATGCCTCAGGACTACCTGGCCTGATGACTCCTTGCTGTCCCCAGTCCACCTGGTCGTGCTGCTGCTCCAGCACCTGTTTACCGGACATGCTACCTGTCCCAGACCTGCTGCTTTCAACTCTCTAGAGACAGCAGGAGCGGTAGAGATACTCTGACATTTACTCCTGCGGTGCTGACCTGTTGCACCCTCGACAACCACTGTGATTATTGTTATTTGACCCTGCTCGTCATCTATGAACATTTGAACATCTTGGCCATGTTCTGTTATAATCTCCACCCGGCACAGCCAGAAGAGGACTGGCCACCCCTCGTAGCCCGGTTCCTCTCTAGGTTTCATCCTAGGTTCTGACCTTTCTAGGGAGTTTTTCCTAGCCACCATGCTTCTACACTTGCATTGCTTGCTGTTTGGGGTTTTAGGCTGGGTTTCTGTACAGCACTTTGTGACATTAGCTGATGTAAGAAGGGCTTTGTAAATACATTTGATTGATTGAAATACCTTTGAATGAATTGTGATACAGTTAATTTATAAGTAAAATAATCTGTCTGTAAACAATTGTTAGCAAAATAACTTGTCATTGTCACGTATCCCGCCGAAGATGGTTCCTCTTCCTGTTCGGGCGGCGCTCGGCAGTCGTCGTCGCCGGCCTACTAGCTGCCACCGATCCCCTTTTCTTTTTCAGTTAGCTTTGTCTGATTAGTTTCACCTGTTTCTTGTTTAGATTTTGTTTTGGGCCAGTTAAACCCGGTATGCCCGCCTGCTTTTGTGCGGGCTTGTTTTTCTGTTCATGTGTGTGGATTCCTTTTTCCGGACGGTTTCGTCCTGTTTTGTGGACTTGGTTATTTATGCGCCCTGGTGTTTGGCGTGACCGTTACTCTGTTCCTGGAATAAAAACCCACGTATGAACTAACTCTGCTCTCTGAGCCTGACTCCTCCACCCACTACTCCTAGAAGCCGTAACAGTCATGCACACAGTAGATGTCCTAACCGACTTGCCAAAACTATAGTTTGGCAAGTGGAGTGGTTGAAAAACGAGTTTTAATGACTCCAACCTAAGTGTATGTAAACTTCCGACGTCAACTGTATTTATTCTTTACTTAACACTTTTTTTCCTTAAAACTTCTCAAAGCATTGTTGGTTAAGGTCTTGTAAGTAAGCATTTCACCTGTTGTATTTTGCCGAATGTGACAAATCAAATTTGATTTAATTCGATTTCACACATGTTATCCAGATACTGACTGTTAGCACTTGGTGGTCTACAGCAGCTTCCCACAAGAATGGGCTTTAGGTGAGGCAGATTAACCTGTAGCCACATTACTTCAACTGTATTTAACATGAGATCCTCTCTAATCTTTACAGGAATGTGGTTCTGAATATAAACAGCGACACCTTCACCACTGGCATTTCTGTGTTTTCTGTAAATGTTATAACCTTGTATTGCTAACACTGTATCATCAAAGGTATTGTGTAAGTGAGTTTCAGAGCTAGTCAGAATATGAATTCCATCTGTTACTAGCCAGTTATTCATTTCATTAACCTTGTTTCTTAAGCTACATATGTTAACGTTGGCTATTTTGAGCACTTTTCTGGGATGCTTGCTTGTTTTCATTGCTTTACTGGGAAGCTTAGCAGAAGTAGATATTCTCATGTTATTTATGTTAGTGCAGGGTGAGCTGCACACAGTGGATTTCCTACTAGGGCACACTGCCTCAGTGCTAACAGCATAAATCTGGTTCATAGGCACATGATTGCTACATACAATAGCTGTACGATCAGCAGAGGCATTCATGGCAGTTAGAAGGACATAAATGAGGTAACTTACATTGTGTCTACCAATGCCCCTGGTATAATGTACATTTGCTAAAGCATTATGATGGCTCACAATTAACTGAGCTGGGCTTGAGCCATTGATAAGTCATTGTCTCAATGCAGCCTTATAATGCTGTGAAATGATCCAGGATCCCATACTCCTTATAAAACATGTGTTGTTTCCAAAAGGTATCGAAATAGTCAACAAAAGTTACACCCGCTGTACTGTAATAATCACGTAGCCAGATATGAAGAGAAAGAATCCTGCTAAAGCATTCAATGCAAAGTCTCAGAGAGGGCACAGGGCCCGATATTATGGGTATTTTATTAGTGTCTAGCAGAGAGTCAATTAGCGCTTTGAAATCCAGTTTCAATTGTTTAGAGCTGCCCTTCATAATGTCATTAAAACCCACATGGACTACGATAGAATCAATGTCCATGTCCTGGCGTAGTACATTCGGGAGCAGCTTAGTAATGTCATTTGCTCAAGCTCTGGGAGAGGTCATTCTTTTTGCACCAGGAACAGCCACATTTCTTAACATGGAGCTGCCCAAAATCACAGCTGGCGAGAAGGATGAGGAAATCCGCCCACTCCCACGCTTCACAGGTTGGTGCATCGCTCCCTCAGATGGAAAATCCCCGCTCGATCCAGAGCAGGGACGGAAGGTTGCCGACATCGACTTCGAAATCGTAGGGGAAGGAGTAGGAGTAGGCACAGTGGCCACAGACACAAGTACCCCCAGCAACGAAGGTGCAGGTAGATCAGGCTCCAGGGTGACAAAACAATTTGTTGTTGTGTCCGCTCCAGGCCTCTCGCTGGGTGTGTAGACTGCTTTGCGGGAGGCCGCTGTTTTCAGCTTCCACTGAAGACAGCGGCGTAGAAAAGGTAAACGTTCCATTCTGCGTTTTCCCCAGTTTCTTACGTGGGCTGGCTACCTGTGCGATCAAGGAAGCTACCTCAAGCCTATAATCCAAGCAAACAATTGTCGCATTGGAACTCTGAGTGATCCAGTTTGTCCTGAAACAAAGCGTAGTAGATACAGCTCCTACAGCGCTGGAACCGTTAATTTACTTCTCCAGACAAAGAGGGCTCCATTGGAAAACTAATCTGGGAATAACTTTTTTAGCTTGATGGCGAATGTTAGCAGCTTAGCTAGGTTAGCGGCTCTTTCAAGTATACTTTATCCTGTCAATTAAACGTGATTTTAAGGAATAGCGGTCCTAGCTGTTAAATAATTCAGGATCCATGCAATAACAAGTTTGGTATTTATGTGTGTAGGCCAGTGACACAAAATGTAAATGTAATCCATTTCAAAGTCAGGCTCTTACACAACTAAATGTAAAAAAAGTCAAGGGGTGTGGATACTTTCTGAAGGCACTGCAGAAAAGCATCCCCAAAGAAGGATGTTTCCACCTCCATTCTTCACGGTTGGGATGGTGTTCTTGGGGTTGTACTCATCCTTCTTCTTCCTCCAAACACGGCGAGTGGAGTTTAGACCAAAAAGCTCTATTTTTGTCTCATCAGACCACATGACCTTCTCCCATTTCTCCTCTGGATCATCCAGATGGCCATTGGCAATCTTCAGACGGGCCTGGACATGCGCTGGCTTGAGCAGGGGGACCTTGCGTGCGCTGCAGGATTTTAATCCATGACGGCGTAGTGTGTTACTAATGATTTTCTTTGAGACTGTGGTCCCAGCTCTCTTCAGGTCATTGACCAGGTCCTGCCGTGTAGTTCTGGGCTGACCTTCCTCATGATCATTGATGCCCCACGAGGTGAGATCTTGCATGGAGCCCCAGACCGAGGGTGATTGACCGTCATCTTGAACTTCTTCCATTTTCTAATAATTGCGCCAACAGTTGTTTCCTTCTCACCAAGCTGCTTGCCTATTGTCCTGTAACCCATCCCAGCCTTGTGCAGGTCTAAAATTATATCCCTGATGTCCTTACACAGCTCACTGGTCTTGGCTATTGTGGAGAGGTTGGAGTCTGTTTGATTGAGTGTCTGGACAGGTGTCTTTTATACAGGTAACAAGTTCAAACAGGTGCAGTTAATACAGGTAATGAGTGGAGAACAGGAGGGTTTCTTAAAGAAAAACTAACAGGTCTGTGAGAGCCGGAATTCTTACTGGTTGGTAGGTGATCAAATACTTATGTCATGCAATAAAATGCAAATTAATTACTTAAAAATCAATAAATGTGATTATCTGGATTTTTGTTTTAGTTTCCGTCTCTCACAGTTGAATTGTACCTATGATAACAATTAGAGACCTCTACATGCTTTGTAAGTAGGAAAACCTGCAAAATCGGCAGTGTATCAAATACTTGTTCTCCCCACTGTATATATATATATTTTTTGTGATCAGGACCCGTGGTCCGTTTTGACCCCATTCTTGGTCCGAATCCGCCAGTTGAGTATAGGGGTTCTACATGATGAGGTCAGTACTAATGAATTCAATCATTTAACCGGTGCAGTGAAGAAAACAGAGTGTTCTCAAGCCTCCTATTAATCACAAATCAGCCTGTGTTTACATTGGCTGAATGGCGCTGTAGATCAGGGGTTCCCCCCCCCCCTTTAGCAATTTTAAAGTGCATTTCCTGCAATTCTACTCATTTTGTCACGTTCTGACCTTTATTTCCGTTGTTTTGTATTTATTTAGTATGGTCAGGGCGTGAGTTGGGTGGGCAGTCTATGTTTGTTTTTCTATGTTTTGGGGCATTTCTATGTTTTCGGCCTAGTATGGTTCTCAATCAGAGGCAGGTGTCATTAGTTGTCTCTGATTGAGAATCATACTTAGGTAGCCTGGGTTGCACTGTTTGTTTGTGGGTGATTGTCTATGTTGATGGCTTGTTTCAGCACAGGTCTCATTTTGTAGCTTCACGGTCGAATTTGGTTTATTGTTTTTGTTACTCGTTTGTATAGTGTTCAGTCTTTCTTGATTAAAGATTTACCATGGACACTTACCACGCCGCATTTTGGTCTTCCGATCCATCTCGCCTCTCCTCTTCAGATGAAGAGGAGGACGACCGTGACAGAATCACCCACCTACCAAGGACCAAGCGGCGTGGTAGAAAACAGCGACGACAGCAGCAGCGGCAGCAACAACAACAGCGGCCGGCTTCACAGGACTACACAACTTGGGAGGAGATAGACAGATGGGCCATCGACCCAGGGAGAGTGCCGGAGCCCGCCTGGGATTCGATGGAGCAGTGCAAGGAAGGTTACAGGAGAATGAGGTTGGCGAAGGCAGCACGGCAGTGCGACAGGTACGAGAGACAGCCCCAAATTTTTTTTGGGGGGGGGCACACGAGGGGTGGAGCTAAGCCAGGTAGCAGACCTGCGCTCACTCCTCGTGCTTATTATAAGCAGCGCAATACTGGGCAGGCACCGTGTTATGCGGTTAAGCGCACGGTGTCGCCAGTACGTGTCCATTGCCCGGTGCGCTATAGGACAGCCCCCCGAGAGTGTCATGCGAGCGCGGGCATCGAGCCAGTGCGTATGGTGCCTGCTCAGCGGGTCTGGTCGCCGGTACGCAGTTTTGGTCCAGGGTATCCTGCGCCGGCTCTGCGTGCTGTGTCTCCGGGGCGCTGGGAGGGTGCAGTGCGTCCTCTGCCTGCGCTCCGCTCGTACCGGGCGACTGTGGGAATGGAGCCTAAGGGAGAGGTGCGTGTAGTAAGCACTAGATCTCCCGTGCTTACCCACAGCCCGGTTCAACCTGTGCCTGCACTCTGGAGGGTCCGGGCTAGAGTGGTTATCCAGCCTGGGGAAGTGGTGCCAAGGTTGCGCACCAGAGCTCCAGTGCTCCCCCACAGCCCAGTCCTTCAGGTGCCTCCTCCTAACCCCAAGCCTCCTGAAGGTCTCCCCAGCCTGGTGGTTCCTGTGGCAGCCCCACGCACCAGGCTGTCTCTCTGTCTCCTCCCTGCAGGTGGTCCCGCCTGTCCGGCGCCGCTGCCGGAGTCTCCCGCCTGTCCGGCGCCGCTGCCGGAGTCTCCCGCCTGTCCGGCGCCGCTGCCGGAGCCTCCCGCCTGTCCGGCGCCTCTGCCGGAGCCTCCCGCCTGTCCGGCGCCTCTGCCGGAGCCTCCCGCCTGTCCGGCGCCTCCCGCCGGAGCCTCCCGCCTGTCCGGCGCCTCCCGCCGGAGCCCCTCTGTCCCGAGCAGCTGCCCCACCTCTGTCCCGAGCAGCCCCTCTGTCCAGTGGGGTCATTAAGTAGGGTGGCCATGGTGAGGAAGCCACGGAGGCGGACAATAAGGCGGACTAAGACAATGATGAGGTGGGGTCCGCGTCCCGCGCCAGAGCCGCCACCGCGGACAGACGCCCACCCAGACCCTCCCCTATAGGTCAAGGTTTTGCGGCCGGAGTCCGCACCTTTGGGGGGGGGTACTGTCACGTTCTGACCTTTATTTCCGTTGTTTTGTATTTATTTAGTATGGTCAGGGTGTGAGTTGGGTGGGCAGTCTATGTTTGTTTTTCTATGTTTTGGGGCATTTCTATGTTTTCGGCCTAGTATGGTTCTCAATCAGAGGCAGGTGTCATTAGTTGTCTCTGATTGAGAATCATACTTAGGTAGCCTGGGTTGCACTGTTTGTTTGTGGGTGATTGTCTATGTTGATGGCTTGTTTCAGCACAGGTCTCATTTTGTAGCTTCACGGTCGAATTTGGTTTATTGTTTTTGTTACTCGTTTGTATAGTGTTCAGTCTTTCTTGATTAAAGATTTACCATGGACACTTACCACGCCGCATTTTGGTCTTCCGATCCATCTTTCCTCTCCTCTTCAGATGAAGAGGAGGACGACCGTGACACATTTTGCCATGTCTTATGTGTGTTCATGTGATGTTTGAGTGACTCAAACACTACAACAAAATCTATAGGCTAAAAAACTCTAGCTAAAAAATGTTAGCTGACATGGGCTAGTTGATCTGAACATTTCTGACAAGTTATAAATAACTCTAAGGTATGCAAAGACAAACATGACAACAGGAAAACAGATGATATACTACCCAATTCCCGAAATTCTGTCGCATTCTACTATTATAACTTTCAAGACTAAGTTGAAAGCCGGACTGAGTTTCTAAAAATATCTATATCTGTTTTACTTTGCCTGGAGGAGCCAAGAGTTTGGGAACCACTGCTGTGGATGATAGCCACGGCCTGATCCATTAGTCAGGTGAAAACAAGTGCTGTGTCCCTATTCACTATGTAGTGATTCACAACACTTGTTTTCAGCTAGTGTAGTGATTCACTACATAGTGAATAGGGACACAGCACTTGTTTTCACCTGACTAATGGATCAGGCCGTGGCTATCATCCACAGCAGTGGTTCCCAAACTCTTGGCTCCTATAATTGAATAGGGTGCCATTTGAGACTTAGCAATGGCCATGCATCCCAGTGTTTTGGCTTGGGTGTTACTGGGTCCACGTTTAGTTTGAAACAACATCACGTCACCCCCGCCACTGTATAAATAGGAAGGTATGATTTCTGCTCTGAGATATATGATGCAGGTATTTCTTTTACAACACAGGAGGTTGGTTAGTACCTTCATTGGGGAGGACGGGCTCGTGGTAACGGCCGGAGCGGAATTAGTGGAATGCTATCAAATACATCCAACATGTTTCCATGTGTTTGATGCCATTCCATTTGCTCCGTTCCAGCCATTATTATGAGCCATCCTGCCCGCAGCAGCCTCCACTGCTTTACAAAGGCTCCACTTCAGGCTGGCTGAATGCCTTCCTTCGCTCGCAGTGCCTCAGAACGAAATCCCTCAACCCTTAATCCCCTTAGCAACAAGGGTCTGTTTCTCTGCTTAGCATGAAGTAGGCCTCAGAGGTCTCGTGTATGCCTTGGCCTCTAGGCCAAAAGCCTCCTGTTTACAATTTCTCTATTCCTGTTTTTAATGTTGCTCTGAGAGCAGCCACAAAGGGACAGTTTTGTCCAGCAGGAACAAGGGAGCTATTAGAGGAGAGATGGAGGAAGGAAGGAAGATTCAGGGAGGGGAGGGAGAGGCCCAGGGGGAATAGCTACCCCAGCAGCTGTTCCCTCAGGGCCAGGACATGAGAGGCATTTCATACTGGGAGGGAGAAATAACTTTGAAGAACATAGGATGGATGCTGCACTGGGAAAACACTGGTCACTTCTCCCTCCGGAGGAAAGGCATGTTATGTCACTTTGGGCCGGCCTGTCAATCCCTCCAATATAATGCGATTAGGTGAAGACGTTTAACCCAGTTGCTGGGATGAGATATGTGACACAGCCGCTCAATAAACATCCATTAAACAGTAGTAACACGTCAGGATATTCCTCCTGTGTGATATGCATGACTGATGTAGAATGACAGCAAATAGGAAAATCCCAATATAGGAAGACAATATGATAAGATGTAGGAAATCTACACTCTTAGGAAAAAAAGGTATTTTCGGCTGTCGTCGTAGGATAACCCTTTTTGGTCAAAGGTAAAACTCTCTGTGGAAAAGGTTCTAGGGAAAGGGGGTACCTAGTCAGTTGCATAACTGAATGCATTCAACCAAAGTATGTCTTCTGCATTCATCCCAACCCGTCTGAATCAGAGCGGTGCGAGGGGCTACCTTTTATTTAGTTATTTATTTATTTTCACCTTTATTTAACCAGGTTGGCAAGTTGAGAACAAGTTCTCTTTTACAATTGCGACCTGGCCAAGATAAAGCAAAGCAGTTCGACACATATAACAACACAGAGTTACACATGGAGTAAAACAAACATACAGTCAATAATACAGTAGAAAAGTAAGTCTATATACGATGTGAACAAATGAGGTGAGATAAGGGAGGTAAAGGCAAAAAAAAAAGGCCATGGTGGCGAAGTAAATACAATATAGCAAGAAAAACACTGGAGTTGTGGATTTGCAGTGGAAGAATGTGCAAACTAGAGATCGAAATAATGGGGTGCAAAGGAGAAAAACAAATAAATAAATACAGTAGGGGGAGAGGTAGCTGTTTGGGCTAAAGCTTAATCGACATCCACATCACTAGGTTGCTGTTAGGGGTTAACTGCCTTGCTCAATGGCAGATTTTTCCAGCTTGCCAGCTCGGGGATTCGAAACAACAACCTTTTGGATACTGGCCTCTACCTGGAACCAAAAAGGATTCTTCAACGGGTTCTCCTATGGGGAACCCTTTTAGGTTCTCGATATCACCTTTTTTTTGTAGGGATGTATAGAGAATATAATGTAGGAAATAATAAGATGTATTATAAATTGTAAATTTGTAAATTTGTCCTGCTGAGAAAAGAAACATCCATACTAGTATTTTGACTGATTACACTTTAATAGTTGCTCTTTATAGATCACATTGTAATTTGTTTAAATGAACAAGTCTCAAAGATTTATGCCATGCTGGTACAGTATAAACTTGCTACATATGATTTGCTCTGGTGCCAGAGCCCTCATGGTTTAAACTAGAGTGCTGTAGTGTATCTGCACTCCAGTATATGTCCTTTAACATGATGAAGCTGCACACTTCTCACATATGCCTTCTAAGAAGCCAGAGCTAAATCCTCGGGAGAAAAAAACTATTGAAACAAAAAACGTGATTGAAATTTCAAAAGCTGAAACACACGGTGAAAAAAAGAATGGACAGAGAGTTCTCCCTGTCTCCATATGGCAGCCATTTGTCTCAAGGAGGCCTGTCAGATATAAATAATATGTTATGGGAAAAAAAGGAGCAGAGAGCATTTCTTCCACTGGGACAAGATCTCCGGAGGCCTGGTGTCCTTCACGTCAGAGACTAGGAGGGTGGGATGGAGAGAGGGAGAGAGAGAGAGGAAAAGAAGAAGAGAGGAAGAGAGTAAGAGAGGGAGGGTGAGAGGGATGGAGGAAGAGAGAGATGGAGGGAGGAACATAAACTCATTGCAAGTAAGCGGTCACATACAAGTCTGGAGAACTCATGTATCCCTCAGTGGAACAGCACCAGCAAACTAAATCCATATGTTTGTTTAGAGTTGATGCTGTGGACACTGGCTATCAGGAAATGACAGGAATACGAAGACTCCTAGAGTCCTTTCTCCTTTAACTCAACCTTGTGTGATTGTATATCATCTGAAACCAATCAGCTCTAAGCTCCCTCCCTCCCTCCCTCCCTCCCTCCCTCCCTCCCTCCCTCCCTCCCTCCCTCCCTCCCTCCCTCCCTCCCTCCCTCCCTCCCTCCCTCCCTCCCTCGTTCTCTCTGTCTCTCCCTGCATGTGTCTTTTTTGTGTGCTTGTGCAGCCCAGAGCAGAGCAGGGCCCAGACTGGACCCTTCCGTGTGTGCGAAAGACATCGTGATTAACATTCACCCAAATCGCTGAGGGACACACTTTCTAAACCCTTCCTTCCTGCTGCAAGTGGAATTCTCATTAAGTCATAACTACTTTTCAAGAGCAGCATTCCTCTACAGAATACCAGGTCCGTCCACGACCCAAGCCCAAAAGTAATTTTCTTAAATGTAAATGAATTACATACAAAGGAAAGACAAAGAGAAAACAATTACCCAGAGCAGTAGTTTTGAGATTTGTCCCAAGATTTGGTTTTTAAAAAATAAGATGTTTTAAGGCTGAGCCCTGTTAATGGAAGAGGAACAGAATGGGAGTTATTCTTACAGGGACTGAGACATTTACACAGACAGAAATCACCCCAGATATCCTTTCTGGATTTCCTTCTTTCCTGTGTAATAGGAAACCTCATCACTTCTTTTATATTTTCACCAGAAGTTTATGATATCTGTTTGCATTGAAAACCGATCTCTCAGACAATACCTCTCCAACATCTCACTTGGAGCTCTGTCCACACTCCCAGGGCCCAACTGTATTTTTTCTGGGTTGCCGAGCAGGAGAAAAGCTCACTTGAGTTGTGGATTCCCTGTGGATTCTGAGCGATTAGCCTCATTGTGTTACTTTTTCAGGCAGAGGGGGGAGAGGGAGAGGGGGCCACCTGGTGCATCTATGAACTTAAAAGCTGCTCTCTCTCTCTCTCTCTCTCTCTCTCTCTCTCTCTCTCTCTCTCTCTCTCTCTCTCTCTCTCTCTCTCTCTCTCTCTCTCTCTCTCTCTCTCTCTCTCTCTCTCTCTCTCTCTCTCTCTCTCTCTCTCGGAGTGCATGCTGGGAGTGAGTCGTCAAGCAGGAGTGATTGTGAGAACGAATGGAATTTCTTTTCACTCTATTGGGTTTTGGTATGTACATATATATATATATTGATTAGTTTAGTTGTTTTAAGGGTATATTGTTTAACTATCACCAAGCACGTATAGGGGTGGTGGGATCTTTGAGGTTGGTTTTTCGCGAGGGCACAACCAGCGGGTGGGGCTGGTTGCAATGGCCACTCGCGGAAATGTAGAGTTTGAAAAACTTAGTCGGAGGCATGGAGTAAAAATTCCTGCTGCGGCTGGGTGTTCAGTGGAAGAATGTAGCTTGGCTGTGGGTGCTATCATTGGGTATGATAGCATTAAATCAGCCTCAAGGATGAATAGCGCTGTAGTGATATTCTTAGATTCAATTGAAAAGGTGAATAAGATAGTTGAGAGGGGTGTTGTGTTGCGGGAGACACAGACGCCGGTATTTCCGCTTATGAATCCTGCGAAGAAAGTTATGCTTTCTAACGTGCCACCATTTGTTAGAGATGAAGTGTTAGAGCGAGAGTTATCTCGCCATGGTCAAATCGTATCTACAATAAAGAAGGTTCTTTTTGGATGCAAATCTCCGTTGTTGAAACATGTCGTGTCTCATAGGAGACAAGTGCATATGATTTTAAAAAAGGAAGGAGATGAACTGAATTTAGCGTTTAGTTTTAAGATTGATGGATTTGATTATGTCTTTTATGCATCTACTGAATCAATGAAATGTTTTGGATGTGGAAGAGAGGGGCATTTGGTGCGTAATTGTCCCGAGAATGAACGCGCTGAGCCTGGTAGTAGCTTTAGTGCGGGTGCAACTAACGTACCACAGCGAAGGGATGAAAATACTACAGGTGTAGGGGAAGAGAGAAGGTGGGCAGATGTGGTTGGAAAAGTAGGAGAGGAAGGCATTGTGGATACGGGGGCAATTGTGGTAGATCAGAACAAAGAGGGAGGGGAAACACTAGGTGAGATTGCGACTGCCGTCGCTGAGGTGGTGCTGGAAAATGAAATTGGAGGTCAAGAGGAGATTGAAATAACGGAAAAAGAAGCGGATGTTTTCAAAATACCGAGGAGTAAAAGGAAGAATTTAAGGGGTGGTGAAGGGTCTAATTCTAAGAGAAAGGTAGAGATGGATAAATCAGGTGAAGATGAACAGGTTGTAGAGATGGGGTTTTCTTCTGGGGAGGATAGCGAGAGTGAGTCATCTGACGCGTCACAACAATATAGTGAGTTAGATGGGGTGGAAGGGAGGTATGGGATCGAGAAGATACGTCAATTTCTGAAGTTGACAAAAGGGAAGAAATATATGCAGGATTACAATGTAACTGATTTTTTCCCTGAACGTGAATTGTTTATTGAATCAGCAAAGTTTCTGATGTCAAAAATTACAGGGGGAGGTTTGAAAAGCCCTGAAATTGCTAGACTCAAGAAAGTGGTCACGAGAGTAATAAGTGATGCAAATTCTAAAGAAAATGAAAGAGTTCAGTTGCAGTTTTAACTCTGTAAAGAGATGTGGTGGCTGTATCTTCCTCTGTATTTTTTTCCTATCCATGAGCAGTTTTAAGATCTCTTCTTTAAACGTAAATGGGGCAAGAGATGTTAAAAAAAGAGCCATGGTGTATGAGTTAATGAGGGGAAAGGGAAGTGACATAATTTTTCTACAAGAAACGCATAGTAATTTGGAAAATGAAGTTATGTGGCAACAGGAGTGGGGGGGGACAGTGGTGTGTAGTCATAAAAACTCAAAAAGTGGGGGTGTGGTTATCTTGTTCTCAAAAGGGTTTTTGCCTTTGTCATATGAGGTTGAAGAGGTAGTTGAGGGGAGGTTATTAAAAGTTAGAGCAAGGTATGAAAACATCAATATGTGTCTGATAAATGTATATGCCCCAGTGGTGACAGTTGAGAGGGTATGTTTTTTAGAGACATTATCAAATACCATTGAGAAATGTAACAAAGAAGATTATTTGTTTATTGCTGGGGATTTTAACTGCACAGTTAGCGATTTAGATAGAAATCACCAAGAACCTCATATAGCCTCAAGGAAGTTTTTAAAACGCCTTATTGTAACAAATGAACTGTGTGATATTTGGCGGAGTCAACATGAAGGAACAAGGCAGTACACCTGGGCGCATGTGAGAGAGAACATCATCTCTATGGCCAGGTTAGATAGGTTTTATGTTTTTGAGCATCAATCTCAGGTCTGTAAATCAAGTGTGATAACTCCAGTGGGATTTTCTGATCATTGTTTAATAACAGAGGTGGTGTTCATTAACGATGTAAAACCTAAAAGCGCATACTGGCATTTTAATATAACTTTATTGAGTGATGCTCACTTCAGGAAATGTTTCAGTATTTTTTGGGAGAGGTGGAGGGCTCAAAAGGCCAGTTTTGTATCCCTTCAACAATGGTGGGATATAGGGAAAATACAGATTCAACAATTTTGTAATCAATACACGAGGAATGTCACCAAGGATATCACCAGATCAATGAAAGCCCTAGAGATTGAAATAGTGGAACTCATGACGTTGGTTGAGACCACAGGAGATCGAGGCCATACTCAGGCCCTCAAGAGGAGAAAAGCTGCATTGGCAGATCTGCTGGGTATCAGAGCACAGGGGGCACTGGTGAGAAGTAAATTTCAGGGCATATCTGAAATGGATGCCTCATCCAAATTTTTCTTTGGTTTAGAGAAAAAGAATGGACAAAGAAAAATTATTCATTGTCTCAAATCAGCTGTTGGACAAGAGCTCACTAGCCCTAGTGAAATCAGAAAGAGGGCAGTAGAGTTCTATGCTGAGCTCTACAAGTGTGAGTACAAAGAGGACAAAACAGTGACACAGCAGTTCTTTGATGGGCTCCCAAAGGTGCCTGCAGAAGCTCAGGTTGAGCTTGAGCAACCATTGTCTTTGCAGGATTTATACACTGCATTAAAAGGCATGGAAAATGGAAGGGCACCAGGCATTGATGGGCTTCCCGTTGACTTTTTTAAGTCTTTTTGGGCTATGTTGGGAGAGGATTGGTTAGAAGTAGCTAATGATAGTTTAACCGGAGGGTTACTACCAATAAGCTGCAGAAGGGCTGTCCTCACCCTACTGCCCAAAAAGGGTGACCCGAGGGAGGTGAAGAACTGGAGGCCGGTGGCTTTATTGTGTACTGATTATAAGATATTGTCAAAGGCTTTGTCCAACAGGCTGAGGGAGGTGATGGGGCAAATCATACATACGGATCAGTCCTACTGTGTTCCTGGCAGGCAGATAGGGGATAACATTTCTCTGATTCGTGATTTTTTGGACGTCTCTAGGGCTATTGGGTTGGATGCTGGTCTAATTTCAATTGATCAGGAAAAGGCATTTGACCGAGTTGAACATCAATATTTATGGCACACGTTTGAGGCGTTTGGGTTCAGCTCTGGTTTTATTGCCATGATAAAGGTGATATATGGTGACATTGAAAGTGTATTGAAAGTTAACGGTGGTTTGAGTGCTCCTTTTAAAGTGTGTAGAGGTATTAGGCAGGGATGTTCTATGTCTGGGATGTTATATGCTATTGCTATAGAGCCACTACTAAATAGCATTAGAAGTCGCATTGCAGGGGTGTGCCTTTCAGAGGATATTCCTCCTATTCGTCTTTCAGCCTATGCTGATGATGTAGTTGTGCTAGTGAAAAATCAAGCGGAGGTGGATAGTTTGAGTCTAATGGTTGATCGTTTTAGGGGAATATCCTCTGCAAAGGTAAATTGGGAAAAGAGTTGTGCTTTACAGATTGGAGAATGGTCTGGAGGGATCATGGTTTTGCCAGGGGGGCTAGAATGGTGTAAGGGAGGTTTTAAGTATCTTGGAGTGTACCTAGGAGATGAGGGGACTATGGAAAAAAATTGGAGTGGGGTGGTTGAAATGGTGGAAGGGAGGATGAGGAGATGGCGTTGGTTACTATCTCGTATGTCATATAGGGGGCGCACTATTATAGTTAACAATGTGATTGCCTCTGCACTGTGGCATCGGTTGTCAGTTTTAGAACCACCATCTGGCCTTCTGGCTAAGATACAGGCAATTATTGTGGATTTCTTTTGGGATAAATATCACTGGGTTCCACAAAGTGTTTTGTATTTGTCAAAAGAGGAGGGGGGACAAGGTCTTGTACATCTTGCTAGTAGGGCTGCTGCTTTCCGGTTTCAGTTCATTCAAAGGCTGCTTTATGGACCGGAAAATGTGGTGTGGAGAGGGGTGGCAGGTCTTATATTACAGAGGGTTGGAGGATTAGGTTTAAATAAGGCTTTATTTCTGGTTGATAGTAGCCAGATTTCTAGGGAGGGAGTACCTCCGTTTTATAGAGGCCTTCTCAGAGTGTGGAGCATAATGAAGGTGTCCAGAAGAACTTCAGCGGAGTCAGTGCATTGGCTGTTGGAGGAACCTCTGGTGTATGGGGCGAGACTGGACTGTACAACTGCAGCTGTTCCACATTTCTCCAAGATTCTGGTGAAGGGGAAAATCATCACCTTAAGACAGTTAATGGCCATGGCTGGGCCCGCCTTAATGGATGGAAGAAGGGTGGCAGAACATTTGGGGATGAGGTCGGAAAGGATTGTCGCACAAATGCTGGGGAGCTGTAGGAAGGCTCTGTCAGCGGAAGAATGGGATATGCTTAGTAGCCACAAGAAGAAGGTGCAAGATGAAGACGTCTCATTTCCAAAACTAGGGATTACACCAAATATCCCAGAGTCAGAAAGAAAGGCGTTATTGCTGGATTTGAGAGGGTTGGAGGAGGTGGGTTTGGATGAGGTGAATGGGAAGGAATTGTATAGGGGGTGTGTCAAGGTGTTGAATAAAGATAAATTGAAAAATAGAAAAGATACTCCATGGAGGGTAAAATTGGGCATTGATGACAAGGTAAAGCCAGCATGGAGAGCACTGTACAAACCACCGTTACAAAAGGGTACTGGTGATATGCAATGGAGGGTTTTACATGGCATCATTGCAGTTAATGCTTTTGTATCTGTTATTAACTCAGATGTTAGAGATGGATGTCCTTTTTGTAATATAAGAGAAACCATTTTTCACTGTTTTATGGAGTGTGAGAGGATAAAACCGCTATTGGAAATGTTGGAATCTTTGTTTAAAGCTGTAGGGGAGTTTTTCAATAACACTGTTTTTATTTTGGGGTTTCAATATAGTAAACAACAGAAAAGAAAATGTCAAATGTTAAATTTTATTTTGGGACAAGCTAAGATGTCAATTTTTCTGAGTAGGAAACATAAGATAGAAACGGGATATGGGCAGGATGTAAGATGTGTTTTTAAAGGTTTAGTGAAAGCAAGAATAAAAGTAGATTTTGAGTTCTTTTCAGCTGTAAAAGATCTCCTATTATTTGAGGAGAAGTGGGCCTACGAAAGAGCGCTTTGTTTTGTAGAGGAGGGGAAATTATTTTTTGCTGCTGAAATAAGTTGAATGTATATGTTATGTATTTATTTTTGTTTAGGAATAACATTTGTCGTTTCATTTCTGAAAAGGCAGTGTGTCATTATTTATGTTAACACTTGAGTAAAAAATAAAGGTTTTATAAAAACTCAAACTCTCTCTCTCTCTCTCTCTCTCTCTCTCTCTCTCTCTCTCTCTCTCTCTCTCTCTCTCTCTCTCTCTCTCTCTCTCTCTTACCTGCTGGTGAATGGGAGTGACAGGTCTAATTGGCATATGGGCCATCCACTTTGCTCCCTCATTTAGTAATTTGTCTGGTTCCTTTCCTTCTCCGGGCCGCTTCCTCTCGCCCTGTAAAATGATCACGGCTACTTGATTTCCCCCTTCCCAAAAATGTATGATAATCCAGTAGGAGTCGTTAGCAGAATGGTAAGCTTGAGGCACTTGAAGCGAGCCCTCTAACCAAAACACTAGTGTCCTCCCCCTTGTATATAAGGGTCTTTAATTCACAGACAAACCCACAGTGAAGCAAGGAAAGACCACTTGAATTGGCACAAATGACCATGGAATGCACACTCAATCTGCCATTTTCCTACACTCTGTCTCGCTGACCAGCAGCGGTTGACCTGGATGGCCTGATTTCTCAATATGGTAAGAAATACACTGATTTGACTCATGTATAATACATGTATAATATATAACACCAATGCACATAAGAGTTACATACGTAATATAAACATGAAACAGACAGGCAGGAGCATATTTCCCCTGAGTGGTCATCTGGCATGAGGCCCCTGCTCGACGCCCTTGTTCTTGCGTGATCAGGCAGGCTGTTTGGAGGCCCCTGTCTCAGTGGCTGCGTCCTCTCCTTTCATGGGGTCTTCCGCTGTCCCATTCAGAGCCATGGCCCTCCGTCTCCGCTGACTGCACTCTACTCACAGCCAGGGTGGCAGGGCAGCACTGGGGGGCCGGGCAGGGGGAGCCCTGACCGGAGGCACGCTTCTAGACTTGTGGATGAGGCAGAAAAACCATTATGGATCGTTATGGTTGGTTGATCGCTCCCATTCAAGGGCTGAGCTGCTCACAAAAGGTCTAGGCAGAAGCCAAAATAATGGATCTATTTTTTCCCCTCCCTCTGCTCCATTTATATGATCACGAGGCACATACTGAGGCGGAGAGGAATGTGTGTACCCCCCACCCTGTCGCTCTATCCATCCCAGTGCTGAACATCAGTACCATGGCTGCATGTTCCTGTGTTGCACATTCCTGTTGCTGACCTACCAGGAAGTAAGCACCAAAAACAGCAGCCAGCATGTTGATACATGAAGACCAAAATATAACCTCCTCTTTCTATAACCTGATGAGCGGGGGATGAGGAAGATGGAGAAAGGGAGGAAGCATGAGAAAGAGAGGTGTAAACCCACATCCTACAGGGCAGACCATGTCATTTCAACATGGAAATATTGGTCACATTTGGTAGAAATGTTTATAAATGACATTTCAGCCTTTATTCACCCCAGGGCTGGCTCTAGCCCTTTGGGAATTTGGTTGGGGGACCCCCCACCAAGCAGGCAAACATTTTTAGTGGGCCCCTTCTTGACGGCAGAGAGAAAAATGTAATTTTTCAAGTTTATTTCCTGCAGTTCTACACATTTTGCCATGGCGTGGAGAGACATTTTAGCAATTTTATAACACTATTTATGCAATTTTACTTATTTTGCCATGGGGCCTTGAATCTTTTTTGCAGTTTTAAAGCACATTTCCTGCAATTCTGCACATATTGCCATGATTTATGCCATGTTAATGCTATCGGAGTGAGAGTGACTTACAAAATCAATGCGGGCCCCCTGGAGGTCACGGCCCCTGGGCACGTACCCTGTGTGCCCGGTCGGTGTTCGGACATGATTACAAGTTTAGACAACTGGCTAAACTAATTTACCAATCTAAAAATCGTCAGCTGACATTGTCTAATTGAGTGACTGTCAGTGACTGAAAAAACTACACTCTTAGAAAAAAAAGGTGCTATCTAGAACCTAAAAGGGTTATTCGGATGTCCCCACAGGAGTGCCCTTTGAAGAACCCATTTTGGTTCCAGGTAGAACCCTTTTGAGTTCCATGTACCTGGAACCAAAAAGGGTTCTCCTATGTGGACAGCCGAAGAATGATTTTGGAACCTTTTTTTCTAAGAGTGTAGAGAAAAACTGCTGAACTGCTGACGCACAACCAAATTTTGAACTTGCACCTCCTATATTCTACTAATCTAACTCTCATCAGTTAGTTGAGACCACGGCAGAACAGCCTCAATTTGTCTGGGCATGGATTCTACAAGGTGACAAAAGCCTTCCACAGGGATGTTGGCCCATGTTGACTCCAATGCTTCCCACAGTTGCGTCAAGTTGGCCGGGTGTCATTCTTGATACGCAAGGAAAACGGTTGAGTGTGAAAAACCCAACAGCTTTGAAGTTCTTGACACAAACAAGTGTGCCACATACTACTATACCCCGTTCAAAATCACTTAAATAATGTGTCTTGCCCTTCCACCCGCTGAATGGCACACATACACAATCCATGTCTCAATTGTCTCAAGTCTTAAAAATGATTATTTAACCTGTCTCCTCCCCTTCATCTACTCTGATTGAAGTGGATGTAACAAGTGACATCAATAAGGGATCATATCTTTTACTTGGATTAGTCTGGTCAGTTACTGTCATGGAAAGTATATTTTATTTTTTATATTTTGAATACTCAGTGTATACAGTATGTGTTATCACTGCACTTTCAACCATTTCAAAGCACAACAAAGTTCAAATGGAAATACAATGTCTGATATTTTGTATATATACAACAACAATGTGTTATAATTGTGCTTCATCTAGCACAACCAAATGACCTGGATTGCTGTTGAGATTACATTAAAAGTACATAGTGCAAGTGATTAATGCTGTTCGAGATTCTACACAGATTATTATAGCAATTTTATACATCTCCACAGACCTTCATTCTATCTTGAACGCTTTCTATCATTACATTACAAGACATTTATACACTGAACAAAAATATAAACGCAACATGTAACGTGTTGGTACAATGTTTCATGAGCTTAAATAAAATATCCCAGAAATTTTCCATAAGCACAAAAGGCGTATTTCTCAATTTTTTGGGGGAGAGAAGTGTGTTTACATCCCTGTTAGTGAGCATTTCTCCTTTGCCAAGACAATCTATCCACCTGACAGGTGTGGCATATCAAGAAGCTGATTAAACAGCATGATCATTACACAAATGCACTTAGTGCAATTTTGTCACACAACACAGTGCCAAAGACGTCTCAAGTTTTGAGGGAGCGTGCAATTGGCATGCTGACTGCAGAAATGTCCACCAGAGTTGTTGCCAGATAATTTAATGTTAATTTCTCTACCATAAACTGCCTCCAACATCATTTTAGAGAATTTGATAGTATGTTCAATCAGCCTCACAATCACAGACCACATGTAACCACGCCAGCCCAGGACCTCCACATCTGGCTTCTTCACTTGTGGGTGTAATGAACACGAGGGAGACAGAGAGCTGGTTTCAAGCGCAGAGCGCAGCAGGTGTTTAATGAAAGGGACCATAGGAGGAGACAGGTAGCTGGGTCCAGGGGCAGGCAGAAGGTCATACAAGGTAGGTCCAAAAATGGCAACAGTACAGGCAGGGAATAGGCAAAAGGCGTTGTGAATGAGGCAGGCAAAAACTATCATACACACAAGGAGAGAAGGATGGGAAAAACAGAGCTCTGAAAAAGTGTGTCTCAAAACAAACAATACCTAGAAGTGATGGGGTGCATGGAACTGAACTAAATAGTGTGGGATGATGACATGCAGGTGTGTGAACAGGTGATTAGAATTCCGGTGATTGGTATCTGGTAAGTGAGCTGGAAAGAGGGCTGCGTTCCTTGGATCTAAGTGTTTGGGAGTGTGAGTTGGACGCAGACGTTACAGTGGGATCATCTGAGACCAGCCACCCGGACAGCTGCACAACCGAAGAAATTCTGCACAAACTTTCAGAAACCGTGTCAGGGAAGCTCGTCTGCGTGCTCGGCGTCCTCACCATGGTCATGACCTGACTGCAGTTCGGCATCGTAACCAACTTCAGTGGGCAAATGCTCACCTTCGATGGTCACTGGCACGCTGGAGAAGCTTGCTCTTCACGAATGAATCCCGGTTTCAACTGTACCTAGCAGATGGCAGACGTGTATGGCTTCATGTAGGCGATCAGTTTGCTGATGTCAACGTTGTGAAAAATTACATTTTATCGATGGCAACTGAGGCCCGTTGTTGTGCCATTAATCCGCCGCAATCACCTCATGTTTCAGCATGATAATGCATGGCCCCATGTCGCAAGGATCTGTACACATTTCCTGGAAATGTCCATTCCACATACTCACCAAACAACTCAACCATTGAGCGAATCGGGATGCTCTGGCTCGATGTGTACGACAGCGTGTTCCAGTTGTTGTTGCCAATATTCAGCAACTTTGCACAGCCATTGAACAGGAGTGGGACAACGTTCCACAGGCCACACTCAACAGCCTATGCGAAGGAGATGTGTCACGCTGCATGAGGCAAATGGTGGTCACACCAGATACGGACTGTTTTTTTTTAAATCTGCGCCTCTACCTTTATTTTAAAGGCAGAGGCGTGAAATCCATAGATTAGGGCCTAATTGATTCATTTGAATGTCCTCATATGAACTATAACTCCATAAAAATCTGTTGCATTTATATTTATGTTCAGTATAGTTACAATAGGCTAACCTCAAAATGTGGCCATGGATGTGTTACTCATTTTAAGGTTGAATAAATACTTTCACAATAGTTAGTTAAGATAGCCTTAACTTAAGGCTATTTACTGTATTACAAGAGTAATGTTCAATTGTGTTTGGTTGTCAACGCAACCAAATATCAATCTAATGCTTGGATAGTTTCATCTGAGCCACTTAATTAGTCCTATTCTTTAACTTTAATTTTTAGTTTCGTTGGAGACAACATATCATATGTTCACTTGTTGACAAGTCAATTTACTTTATTGCAAAAAGTTATATTGAATTGTGTTTGGTTATCAATGCAACCAGTTATCAACATTTGAAGGAGATGTATATTTTGTTAAAGAATGGGACTAAATCAATACAAAAATTATTTAAAGTGCATTTAAAGTTTTATTTTATTTGATTTATTAGTCTTTAATTTAGATTTTTGGTTGAGATGGAGAAGTGAATCCGACATATAAATTATGAATTTGTAGGCAAACTGGAATTAAAGCCAGACTAAGTCAGTGGCACAGATGGAACTACCCAAGCAGAAGATACTGTACATCTCCTTCAAATGTTGATGTTTAGTTGCATTGACAACCTAACACAATTCAATAACCAGTTTATCTACAAATTAATAATTTATATTTTGGATTCACGTCTCCATCTCAACCAAAAATCTATGTTAAATAATAATACTACATCTAATCTAATAAAACTTTAAATACACTTTAAATTAAAAAAAGTTGGATTTGATTTAGTCCTATTCTTTAGCTTTGATTTCAGTTTGAGATGGAGACATGCATCCACCATATTAATGATTAACTTGAAGATTTAATTTGAAATCAACTGACGCTTGAAACCCTAGGCCAGGGTTTCCAAAACTCGATCCTCGGGACCCCAAGGGGTGCACTATTTGGTTTTTGCACCCACCTGATTCAAATAAACAACTAATCATCAAGCTTTTATCATTTGAATCAGCTGTGTCGTGTTATGGCAAAAACCAAAATGTGCACCCCTTGGGGTCCCGAGGACCGAGTTTGGGAAATCCCGCCCTAGGCCTGTATGCCTATTTTTAGTTGAACCCTGGGTTGAATTGAAGCAATAAGCTGTTGATGACTTTGCAAATGCTTTGTAGGCCTAAAAAATATTATAATTGATGGCATATGACTTATAAAGTATGTTTACATTTCATTTGCTCTGATAAACCTACCCTTTGGAATGATTTCGATAGCAACAGTGAATATATTTAGCTATTAAGAGATCTCTCAATAATCCTTCTGACATTAGCATATTGCTAGTTAGTGACAAATATCAAAGTTAAGCCGAGTTGGGCTTGGTTAAAACCCTGGATGGGAGAACAAATGAAGAGCTGTAGATACATCAACTTTCCAGTAAGAGGTTCTGCCCAGCCTATTGTTTTTTCTGATAGTGGGTGTTACATAAAACATCTGATGTTGTTTTAAAGGTACAAATTCAGCATATTTTATTCCAGGTTTGTCTATGTTTAACATTTGTTACAATTGTAAATCATGCAGCGCCTTGTGTCACGATCGCAGATTTTAGAGAAACAACAAATATCGGTACATGTAAGTGTCTTATATAACTGATATAATATAATATAACTGCACTGTCCAATTTGCAGTAGCTAACATGAAGTGTCATTTTGTTAGAAAAAAATCATTGTTCATATCCTAAAAAGGTCCATAAAGCATACACGGTCGATTTAGCATTTTCACTCGTTCAATTTGCAAAGAAGGGAATCTGTGAAAATCGAACCCTAAATGTTGTTTCAACCAGTCAAATCACGTTCACATGTATTCCTCAGAGATCCTAGAACTTAACCAGACTTCACTATATCATTAGGGGTGTAGTATATCCTATAGGACACCAAATTTGGTAAGAGAGCGATGCCTTCATGGCATGCCGATGACGTGTGTGGTCTACACTTCATCGACTCTAACTTTGTCAAATACGCACCAATCGGGGTCAAACAAAGCTAGCTAGATAGCCAATGAGCTAGCTAGAGAGCCAAATAGCCAATGAGCTGGGAAACACTGTATCTGTTGCAAAAGGTAGCTGCTAACCTTTTTGCGACAGCATGCCTTTTCCTTTTGGACAAAAATTATATATAGTTATGAAGACTGTTTGTTTTGCAAATGTTGAACTTATTAATACTACTACTAATACTGGAAAATCTAAATCAAAGTCTAGGTATACAGATTTTACAATATTCTTGCAGAAAAATGTAACATGAATGCAAATGTCTCCTTCACAATCTGTCCAAATGTACCTGGGTGACTTCACGCTGAATGACATGTAGTTCGCTCGTACTTCAAGTTATCCGTCTGAAACCTTGCACATACACTGCTGCCATCTTGTGGACACCAACCAGAGTGATGGCTGGAAGTGGTACCTTTCTGTTAAATTTCAAAGATGGTGATAAAAAAAAAAACTGTTGTTTTTTTCTTTGTATTTTCTTCTACCAGAAATATTGTGTTATATTCTCCTACATTCAATTCACATTTCCACAAACATTAAAGTGTTTCCTTTCAAATGGTACCAAGAATATGCATATCCTTGCTTCAGGGCCTGAGCTACAGGTAGTTAGATTTGGGTATGTAATTTGAGGCGAAAATTGAAAAAAGGGGGCTATCCCTAAGAAGTTTTTAAGTTGATTAGTTTTTTCAAATCAAATGTATTTTTCACTTAGATACCACGTCACAATACCTTGCCAAATTACGTTGAAACAACGTTGATTCAACCAGTTGTGCCCAGTGGGATAAATCTCAAACAACATCGGTCAACAAAATAATTCATGAGACACACAGCCACAGATGTTTTGCACGTAAACATCAAAGTGAATGTTTACACAAATGCTTCTAATGATAATCCATTAAAAGTCTAGCTTGTACCGAAATAGATATGTGCTGGTAAGGGCAATGAGACACTAACTCTATTAGAATACATTACACATGGGCCTCCCGAGTGGCACAGTGGTCTAAGGCGTCACTGCAGACCCGGGTTCAATCCCAGGCTGTGTCACAGTCGGCTGTGACCGGGAGACCCATGAGGTGGCGCACAATTGACCTAGCATCGTCCGGGTTAGGGGAGGGTTTGGCCGGCCGGGATTTCCTTGTCCTGTCGCTCTCTAGCGACTCCTTGTGGCGGGCAAATCAAATCCAATCAAATTTATTTATATAGCCCTTCGTACATCAGCTGATGTCACAAAGTGCTGTACAGAAACCCAGCCTAAAACACCAAACAGCAAGCAATGCAGGTCTAGAAGCACAGTGGCTAGGAAAAACTCCCTAGAAAGGACGGAACCTACGAAAAAATCTAGAGAGGAACCAGGCTATGAGGGGTGGCCAGTAATCTTCTGGCTGTGCCGGGTGGAGATTATAACAGAACATTGCTAAGATGTTCAAATGTTCATAGACGATGAGCAGGGTCAAATAATAATAATAACAGTGGTTGTAGAGGGTGCAACAGGTCAGCACCACAGGAGTAAATGTCAGTATCTATACCACTCCTGCTGTCTCTAGGGAGTTGAAAGTAGCAGTTCTGGGACAGGTAGAATGTCCGGTGAACAGGTCAGCGTTCCATAGCCGCAGGCAGAACAGTTGAAACTGGAGCAGCAGCACGACCAGGTGGACTGGGGACAGCAAGGAGTCATCAGGCCAGGTAGTCCTGAGGCATGGTCCTAGGGCTCAGGTCCTCTGAGATAGAAAGAAAGAAAGAAAGAAAGAAAGAAAGAAAGAAAGAAAGAAAGAAAGAAAGAAAGAAAGAAAGAAAGAGAAAAAGAGAGAGAATTATAGAGAGTATACTTAAACTCACACAGGACACCGGATAAGACAGGAGAAATACCCCCGACACATAAACTATTGCAGCATCAATACTGGAGGCTGAGACAGGAGGGGTCAGGAGACACTGTGGACAAGACTGTATCTACCAATTGGAGTCAAACATATTTCATTACCCATAC
Source organism: Oncorhynchus mykiss (assembly GCF_057628025.1). Taxonomy (NCBI): domain Eukaryota; kingdom Metazoa; phylum Chordata; class Actinopteri; order Salmoniformes; family Salmonidae; genus Oncorhynchus; species Oncorhynchus mykiss. The sequence continues at coordinate 53,775,708 of NC_143033.1, forward strand.
AGTAGGTTCCTCTTATGTAACTTTGCAGTGGATGTCATTGCACTGATTCATAGCCTTCTACAAATCAAAAAAAAAATGTTGGTCATGTATTTAGCAGATGTTATTGTGAGTGTGGCAAAATGTCTGTGTTCATAGCTCCAACAGTGCAGAAATATCTAACAATACACAATAATACACACAAATCTAAAAATTAAAAGAATGGAATTAAGAAAAATATAAATATTAGGACGAGCAAAGTCGGAGTCTGAAAAACAAATAATATATACAATACCAGTCAAAAGTTTGGACACACCTACTCATTCAAGGGTTTTTCATTATTTTTACTATTTTCTACATTATAGAATAAAATTAAAGAAATCAAAACTATGAAATAACACATATGGAATCATGTAGTAACCAATTTTTTTTTTAACAAATCAAAATATATTTTATATTTGAGATTCTTCATAGTAGCCACCCTTTACCTTGATGACAGCTTTGCACACTCTTGGAATTCTCTCAACCAGCTTCACCTGTAATGCTTTTCCAACAGTCTTGAAGGAGTTCCCACATATGCTGTGAACTTGTTGGCTGCTTTTCCTTCGCTCTGCAGTCCATCCCATCCCAAACCATCTCAACTGAGGTCGGGTGATTGTGGAGGCCAGGCTCGCTGATGCAGCACTCCATCACTCTCCTTCTTGGTCAAATAGCCCTTACATAGCCTGGAGGTGTGTTGGGTCATTGTCCTTTTGAAAAACAAATTATAGTCCCACTAAGCGCAAAGCAGATGGGATGGCGTATTGCTGCAGAATGCTGTGGTAGCCTTGCTGGTTAAGTGTGCCTTCAATTCGAAATAGATCACAGACCGTGTCACCAGCAAAGCACCCCCACACCATCACTGCCTTCCTGTGACACCTACATGTTTCAAGGTGGGAACCACACATGCAGAGATCATCTGTTCACCTACTCTGCGTTTCACAAAGACACAGTGGTTGGAACCAAACGTCTCAAATTTGGACAACGGACAGATTTCCACCGGTCTAATGTCTATTGCTTGTGTTTTTCTCTCTCAAGCAAGTATCTTCTTCTTATTGGTCTCCTTTAGTAGTGGTTTCTTTGCAGCAATTCGACCACGAAGGCCTGATTCACTCAGTTTCCTCTGAATAGTTGATGTTGACATGTGTCTGTTACTTGAATTCTGTGAAGCATTGATTTGGGCTGCAATTTCTGAGGCTGCTAACTCTATTGAACTTATCCTCTACTGCAGAGGTAACTCCGGGACTTCCTTTACGGTGGCTGGCCTCATAAGAGCCAGTTTCATCACAGCACGGGATGTTTTTTTGTGACTGCACTGTAGAAACTTTCTTGAAATTGTCCAGATTGACAAACCTTCATGTCATAAATTAATGATTACCTGTCGTTTCTCTTTGCCAATTGAGCTGTTCTTGCCATAGTATGGACTTGGTCTTTTACAAAATAGGGCTATCGTCTAGATACCACCCCTACCTTGTCACAACACAACCAATTGGCTCAAACACATTAAGAAGGAAAGACGTTCCTTAAATTAACTTTTAACAAGGCACACCTGTTAATTGAAATGCATCCAGGTGACCAACTGATGAAGCTGGTTGAGAGAATGCCAAGAGTGTGCAAAGCTGTCATGAAAGGCAAAGGGTGGCTACTTTGAAGAATCTCAAATATTTTAATTTTAATTTGATTTATTTCACCTTTATTAAACGAGGTAGGCAAGTTGAGAACAAGTTCTCATTTACAATTGCGACCTGGCCAAGATAAAGCAAAGCAGTTCGACACATACAACAATACAGAGTTACACATGGTGTAAAACAAACTTATAGTCAATAATACAGTAGAAAAATAAGTCTATATACGATGTGAGCAAATGAGGTGAGATAAGGGAGGTAATGGCAAAAAAAAGGCCATGGTGGCGAAGTAAATACAATATAGCAAGTAAAACACTGAAATGGTAGATTTGCAGTGGAAGAATGTGCGAAGTAGAAATATAAATAATGGGGTGCCAAGGAGCAAAATAAAAATGAAAATACAGTAGGGGAAGAGGTAGTTGTTTGGGCTAAATTATAGATGGGCTGTGTACAGGTGCAGTAATCTGTGAGCTGCTCTGACAGCTGGTGCTTAAAGCTAGTGAGGGAGATAAGTGTTTCCAGTTTCAGAGACTTTTGTAGTTTGTTCCAGTCATTGGCAGCAAAGAACTGGAAGGAGAGGCGGCCAAAGGAAGAATTGGTTTTGGGGGTGACCAGAGAGATATACCTGCTGGAGCGCGTGCTACAGGTGGGTGCTGCTATGGTGACCAGCGAGCTGAGATAAGGGGGGACTTTACCTAGCAGGGTCTTGTAGATGACCTGGAGCCAGTGGGTTTTGCGATGAGTATGAAGTGAGGGCCAGCATACAGGTCGCAGTAGTGGGTAGTATATGGGGCTTTGGTGACAAAACGGATGGCACTGTGATAGACTGCATCCAATTTATTGAGTAGGGTATTGGAGGCTATTTTGTAAATTACATCGCCGAAGTCGAGGATCGGTAGGATGGTCAGTTTTACGAGGGTATGTTTGGCAGCATGAGTGAAGGATGCTTTGTTGCGAAATAGGAAGCCAATTCTAGATTTAACTTTGGATTGGAGATGTTTGATGTGAGTCTGGAAGGAGAGTTTACAGTCTAACCAGACACCTAGGTATTTGTAGTTGTCCACATATTCTAAGTCAGAACCGTCCAGAATAGTGATGCTGGACGGGCGGGCAGGTGCAGGCAGCGATCGGTTGAAGAGCATGCATTTGGTTTTACATGTATTTAAGAGCAGATGGAGGCCACGGAAGGAGAGTTGTATGGCATTGAAGCTCTTCTGGAGGGTTGTTAACACAGTGTCCAAAGAAGGGCCAGAAGTATACAGAATGGTGTCGTCTGCGTAGAGGTGGATCAGAGACTCACCAGCAGCAAGAGCGACATAATTGATGTATACAGAGAAGAGGGTCCAAGAATTGAACCCTGTGGCACCCCCATAGAGACTGCCAGAGGCAGACAACAGGCCCTCCGATTTGACACACTGAACTCTATCAGAGAAGTAGTCGGTGAACCAGGCGAGGCAATCATTTGAGAAACCAAGGCTATCGAGTCTACCGATGAGAATGTGGTGATTGACAGAGTCGAAAGCCTTGGCCAGGTCAATGAATACGGCTGCACAGTATTGTTTCTTATCGATTGCGTTTAGGACCTTGAGCGTGGCTGAGGTGCACCCTTGACCAGCTCTGAAACCAGATTGCATAGCAGAGAAGGTGCGGTGAGATTGGAAATGGTCGGTAATCTGTTTGTTGACTTGGCTTTCGAAGACTTTAGAAAGGCAGGGTAGGATAGATATAGGTCTGTAGCAGTTTGGGTCAAGAGTGTCCCCCCTTTGAAGAGGGGGATGACCGCAGCTGCTTTCCAATCTTTGGGAATCTCAGACGACACGAGAGGTTGAACAGACTAGTAATAGGGGTTGCAACAATTTTGGCAGATCATTTTAGAAAGAAAGAGACTTTTGTAGTTTAGATTGTCTAGCCCGGCTGATTTGTAGGGGTTCAGATTTTGCAGCTCTTTCAGAACATGAACTGACTGGATTTGGGAGAAGGAGACATGGAGAAGGCTTGGGCGAGTTGCTGTGGGGGGTACAGTGCTGTTGACCGGGGTAGGGGTAGCCAGGTGGAAAGCATGGCCAGCCATAGAAAAATGCTTATTGAAATTCTCAATTATAGTGGATTTATCGGTGGTGACAGAGTTTCCTATCCTCAGTGCAGTGGGCAGCTGGGAGGAGGTGTTTTTATTCTCCATGGACTTTATGGTGTCCCAGAACTTTGTTGAGTTTGTGTTGCAGGAAGCAAATCTACTTTGATTTGTTTAACACTTTTTGGGCTGCTACGTGATTCCATACATGTTATTTCATAGTTTTGATATCTTCACTATTATTCTATAATGTATAAATGGTAAAAATAAATTAAAACCCTTGAATGAGTAGGTGTGTCCAAACCTTTGACTGGTACTATATATATATATATATATATATATATATATATACAGTATATATAATGGGATGTATAGACAAGATGGACAGTATATGGATAGAATATGTAGTATATCTGCAGAGTAGACCAGCCGTGGCCAAAAGTTTTGAGAATTACACAAATATTAATTTTCACAAAATCTGCTGCCTCAGTTTGTATGATGGCAATTTGCATATACTCCAGAATGTTATGAAGAGTGATCAGATGAATTGCAATTAATTGAAAAGTCCCTCTTTGCCATGCAAATGAACTGAATCGCCCAAAAACATTTCCACTTAATTTCAGCCCTGCCACAAAAGGACCAGCTGACATCATGTCAGTGATTCTCTCGTTATCACAGGTGTGAGTGTTGACGAGGACAAGGCTGGAGATCTCTCTGTCATGCTGATTGAGTTCGAATAACAGACTGGAAGCTTGGAATCATTGTTCTTCTTCTTTCAACCACGGTTACCTGCAAGGAAGCACGTGCCATCATCATTGCTTTGCACAAAAAGGGTTTCACATGCAAGGATATTGCTGCCAGTAAGATTGCACCTAAATCAACCATTTATCGGATCATCAAGAACTTCAAGTAGAGTGGTTCAATTGTTGGGAACGAGGCTTCAGGGCGCCCAAGAAAGTCCAGCAAGCGCCAGGACTGTCTCCTAAAGTTGATTCAGCTGCGGGATCGGGGCACCACCAGTACAGAGCTTGCTTAGGAATGGCAGGAGGGAGGTGTGAGTGCATCTGCACGCACAGTGAGGCGAAGACTTTTGGAGGATGGCCTGGTGTCAAGAAGGGCAGCAATGAATCCACATCTCGCCAGTAAAAACATCAGGGACAGACTGATATTCAGCAAAAGGTACAGGGATTGGACTGCTGAGGACTGGGGTAAAGTCATTTTCTCTGATGAATTCCCTTTCCGATTGTTTGGGGCATCCGGACAAAAGCTTGTCTGGAGGAGACAAAGTGAGCACTACCATCAGTCTTGTGTCATGCCAACAGTAAAGCATCCTGAGACCATTCATGTGTGGGGTTGCTACTCAGCCAAGGGAGTGGGCTCATTCACAATTTTGCCTAAGAACACAGCCATGAATAAAGAATGGTACCAACACATCCTCCGAGAGCAACTTCTCCCAACCATCCAGGAACAGTTTGGTGATGAACAATGCCTTTTCCAGCATGATGGAGCACCTTGCCACAAGGCAAAAGTGATAACTAAGTGGCTCGGGGAACAAAACATTGATATTTTGGGTCCATGGCCAGGAAACAACCCAGGCCTTAATTCTATTGAGAACTTGTGGTCAATCCTCAAGAGGCGGGTGGACAAACAAAACCCCAAAAATTCTGACAAACTCCAAGCATTGATTATGCAAGAATGGGCTGCCATCAGTCAGGATGTGGCCAATAAGTTAATTGACAGCATGCCAGGGCGGATTGCAGAGGTCTTGAAAAAGAAGGGTCAACACTGCAAATATTGACTCTTTGCATCAACTTCATGTAATTGTCAATAAAAGCCTTTGACACCCATGAAATGCTTGTAATTTTACTTCAGTATTCCATAGTAACATCTGACAAAAATATCTAAAGACACTGAAGCAGCAAACATTGTGGAAATCAATATTTGTGTCATTCTCAAAACTTTTGGCCACAACTGTATATGTACAGCAATAGTTAAATAAGATAGGCCTTGACCAGAATGCAGTAAATACAATTGGTGTGGTCAAAACAGTATATAAATATTATTTAAAGTTATCAGTGTTCCATGACTATGTACATAGGTCAGCAGCATCTAAGGTGCATGGTAGAGTAACCGGGTGGTAGCCATTCAGAGACGGTGACTAAAGTTCAGGGCAGGGTACTGGGCAGGGACCGGCTAGTGGTGACTATTTTAAAATGTGATAGCCTTGATTTCGAAGCCGTTTTTCAGTCTCTCGGTCCCAGCTTTGATGCACCTGTACTGACCTCGCCTTCTGGATGGTAGCAGGGATAACAGGCTGTGGCTCAAGTGGCTGAGGTCCTTGATGTTTTTCTTGGCCTTCCTGTGACACCAGGTGCTGTAGATGTCCTGGAGGGCAGGCAGTGTGCCCCTGTGATGTGTTGGGCATACCGCAGCACCCTCTGGAGAGCCCTACGGTTGCGAACTGTGCAGATTCCATACCAGGCAGTGATACAGCCCGACAGGATGCTCTCAATGGTGCATCTGTAAGTTTGTGAGGGTCTTATCGGCCAAGCCAAATTTCTTCAGCCTTCTTCACCACACTATCTGTGTGTGTGGACCATTTCAGTTTGTCATTGAGGTATACGAGGAACATTAAGTTTTCACCTTCTCTACTGCAGCCCTGTTGATGTGGATGGGAGCGTGTTCCCTCTGCTGTCTCTTGAAGTCCATGATCAGCTCCTTCGTTTTGTTGACGTTGAGGGAGAGGTTATTTTCCTGGCACCAATCCACCAGGGCCCTCACCTCTTCCCCGTAGGCTGTCTTGTCATTGTTGGTAGTCAGGCCTACCGCTGTTGTGTCGTCCATAAATTTGATGATTGAGTTGGAGACGTGCGTGGCCATGCAGTCATGGGTGAACAAGTAGTGCAGGAGGGGCTGAGTACGCATCCTTGTGGGGCCCCTGTGTTGAGGATCAGCATAGTGGAGGTGTTGTTGCCTACCTTCACCACCTGGGGGCGGCCTGTCAGGAAGTCCAGGACCCAGTTGCACAGGGCGGGTTTCAGACGCAGGGCCCCGAGTTTAAAGATGAAATAGACTAGAACTATATATTCATCATCTGTAGCATATGACGTCATTTGTTGTCATCCAGTAGGTGTGTACTTGAAAACACTCTTGTATAATAGTTATTTTGATCAAATCTATTTTTAATGGAAAAACCAGACACGTCATGCTCACGCACACAAACAAAATAAATTGCTTCGTATTTAATGTGAAGGACAACATTAGTAACACAGCCCAGCCATGGTTGTTCTGGGCTTTCTGGCCTATCTGTGAGTGATTAGGGCCCATGGACAGTAAATTAAGCTCTTACTCATTTTGACTGAACCCTTGGCCCAGCTGGGAGACGCACAGTACAGCTCAGCTCAGCACAGCACAGCACAACACTTCAGTCCAACCTCCAGTTCTCAGTACTGAGGAAACTGATCATACTCAGATCAGCTGGACACACCAGACCAGAGGGATAATACAAGACATGTGTTAACCAGATTCTCTCTCTCCCCCACACCCCTCTCTCTCTCTTTATCTTTGTCTCTCTTCTCTCTTTCCCTCTTTCTTGCTCCTTTTGTTCTCTGTCTATCTCCCTCTCTTCACAACAGCACAGGTAACTAACTGAGTTCTGAAAAGGTCTTTCTGAAACGATAGCTCCATAGTAGATGAAGAAAACACCATGTCAACATTCAAACTGTTGTGAAATACTACTATGCGGTCAGGTACTATACACTTTGACAATCAGTACACACAGGGCTAATTGCGGGCCTTGTGTTTATTTTCATATAGCATATGTACCATGATTATTACTCCCAGCTAACAGAGGAGGGGTGTTGTTTTGAGTGTTACCCATTGCAACACAAGCCATATAAGGTGAAGATTGGAATGTGGTAAATTCTATATCTTAACAGTAACTAGGTTTCCATCAAATTGGTCACAGATTTTTATGTGAATGTAAAAAAATCTGCATATAGAAAATATGTGCATTTTCCCACTAGTGGTGTGTTTCCACCAAACGGACTTGTTGCAGAAGTAGTTCAAACAAAATGTATTTTACACTTAAAGACCGACTATGCTGAAATTGCTCTGCCATTTCCTGGACTAAACTTAAGAATAGGAAGCATAGAAATAGTGCACATAGAACAGCTTAGTCTTGCTTTCAATGATGTGACAGATCTATAACACACATTTCTAAGTGAATTTGGTCGGGTCGCCCAAAAAGTTAAATATTGCAACTTTATGTTTTCATGTACCGAATAAAAATCTAAAGTTCAAAGTGTTTCTATCGCATTTTCAACTCTACCGATAGTTTTGTACATTTCGTATGATACGTTAGGAATTTCAATTTGTATGATATGTTATGAATTGCAATTCATACAATATGTTACGAATTTGCAAAATGTGTGATATGTTACGAATTCCAATTTGTTGTGGCTAATGTTAGCTAGGTGGCTAATGCTAACGTTAGCTGGGTGGCTAACTTTAGCTAGGCTAGAGGTTAGGGTTAGGGCTTAAAGTTAGGGTTAAGGGTAGGATTAGGAGTTAGGTTAAAGGGTTACATCTGCTTTTACATCTGAATTGCTTGCTGTATGGGGTTTTAGGCTGGGTTTCTATAGAAGCACTTTGTGACATTTGGTGGGGTAAAAAGGGCTTTATAAAAATAGTGTATTTTATTTTACTTTACTTAAGGTTAGGGGAAGGGTTAGCTAACATGCTAAGTAGTTGCAAAGTAGTTAAAAAGTAGTAAGTAGTTGCAAAGTTGCTAATTAGCTAAAATGATTAAGATTCGAAAATGCAACCTTTGGGTTACTAGACGTTCACATTATACATGAAAAGCAAGAATATGTTATTTGACAAACAGCAGTCAAGCATCAATCATCATGTCACCAGAATGAGACCCTCAATATTTATTGGAAAGGAACATCAAGCTCATCACCGTGCACTTTCACCACCCTGTGAAGTTCATCACCATTTATTTCACCTGTAGCCTAATAAATTGTATGGTTTCCTGAGTTTTCGTGGGACGACCACACACCATATCATCATGTGACTCCAATTTTACTTCGATATGATGGTTATTACATGTATATCAATATTTGCGCATAAAGGGGTTTCCACCACCATTTCTTCCATAGTTCATTTTACCGACAGAAAAAGATCCCACCATGTTGAACAACAAAATGATCTGTTGAGATTTCAAAAGTTGTACAGAAATGACCTATTTCCATTAAAGCTGTTATTTTATACGCTATGACTTTAGTGAGGGGGATATGACAGAGGAGATACTAAACTGATATATTTCTTTTTCTACATGGCAAATCACTGTAAACTGCCATTCGCCCGCCCTAGAGTATCCACCTCCGAACGAAGGGAGATACCATAGCTGTGGAATTATGATTACAGGAGACAGAGGGAAGGAATGTAACTAAAACCGGGTTACAGTGTAGCCCACAACTCCTTCTATACCCACACACAGCAGCACCACAGCCCACCACCACAGTGTTTTGACTCTGCTCTGGGCACACTGTAGACACACACAGACTGGTGAAGGCTCACAGTGTGCCCTTTCTCAATGTTAGACTGTTTGAGTATGCGACGCTTTTCCAACTGCACAGATGTTCTAACGGGTAGGGTGTTCCCAACCCGTCATCCTTGTACAATGGGCATCTGTGTCTCATCTGCAGTCTGTGGTTTGATCGAGGGCCAGTCACATGACCTCTATGTCTGCCAATGTCGGCCCTCTGTTTGGTACACGCTGGTACGTCCCCGAACCTGATGGATGGTTTTCAGAACAGTGGATTAACATTGACCTGAAAAGTCCTTTCTATTTTACCTAGTGTGAGTCACCTTAGATATCAATGTAAATGTTACCAGAGTGGAACACGAGAGAGACATGCTTTTTGTAAAGGCTAGATTTGAAAGGTTACTCATACTCACTGGAAAAGTAAATGAGACATTGGATATAGATCTGTATGGGCCTATCTGTGTTCGCTCCTACACTGGGTAATGGTTTTTCAGATTAGATTGAACTGAAGGCTTTTCAGCTAATTTCCCAACCATAAAGACATTCTGAGGGCAATCAGTAAGTATGTTATGGACAGCAAACCTAGGAAATTCACTCAGTAGCAGCAGTGTGGGTTGATAGAAATAATACTTTGTAAATGGCTAGTCATGTGCCATATCTTACTAGGAGAGCCTGTACCTCTGTTCCTGCCTGCCTACCTGACTGTCTGCCCAAAAAGTCCAAAAGCTGTTATTCTTTTCTATTCTAGCGTGATCCTGTTCTCCTCTTGTTGCTGAACATTGACGTGGAACCGACGTGGAATAGATGTTGACATCTGTGCCCAGTGGGCAGAGCATTGCGGGCTGCTGTATAGACATCTGGGCGTACACCCACAAAGCTATGACTGGCCTGTTCGGAGTGATTGAATAAGGCCTCAACCAATGACACGCATGAGGGCGTGTCCCACAATGAGATGAACAATGAATCGACAGAAAGAGAACTGTGAAAATGCCAGTTTTATTTGACAACTCCTCCAGCACACCTGTTCATCTGGCTGGGAGACACATTCTGAAGCTCTATTTCAGACCCGAGTGAAAGCCAGTTGACATCGTAAACATTTCCATGGCAGAGCAAGGCGATTATGCATGATGCAATCTATTCTGTATCTGCTACGATAAAGTACATTTTGAGCATTATCATTATGAACATCTGTGACAATCAGAACACTTTTAATCAAATTTGGCAACTGACAAACTCCTTGTGTTGAGTGAAACTATTTTGAAAGGGCAATACTATGTTTTCATTTTTAGTAAAATTACACAGACAAACGCTTGGGCGGGAGGAATTGAAAACAGGCCAGTCTGAAAATAACCAAGGAGAAAAAATGGTTTCCCTCCTCTTCCTTTATGGCTTGCCTAGATGCATGAGCAAATGAGAACAATGTGGACAGTGTACTTGAACCAGTTGTCCTATAAATCAAACATGGAGATCATGCAGTGGCGTTAAAGCCCCTCTCTAGAACAGCACTTAAATCTTTTTCACGTGGATTCTGCTCTGCAGTAGTGTGCTTCAGAACTGAAAGCTCCAACCTGGTCATGGAGAGTGTGGGTGTGGGAGGCCTGTATGTCACATGCAGCACAACAACAGGAAGCCCTGTTGAGAACAGCTAGCCCCCAACCTCCTCCTCCCCTGAGACAATGGCACACTTCAAAAGGCTGATTTGTTTGGACATTGCTGTTAAGGAGGGAATAATTACAGGAACTTTCCTGCTCTTTCACGGGAGAGGTTGCAAGCTAAAAACAGAAAGAAAATAAAAAAAGAAAATAGGATTTGAGAAAGAGGCCTTTGTTATCCTGTGCATCATTAAAGACCTTGTCGTAAAAAAAACCCGACAACATCCAAGACGTCTGACATCTGGAATGTGAGGCATTTACCAGAAATAGGCCAGAGCCTTGACTGTTTGTTTGCAATAAATTAGTGGTCTATTTTTTGTCCGAGGGGTTTTCATGTTGAGAATGACAGGAAGGGGAAAGGGAAGTGGAAGAGATAAAGGCTTCAACTTGACTAAGACGTCCGTGCTTCCGAGAAATGTTGGGCGGAAGAGTAGGCAACGCCATGGATAGATGTGGCCGTTACGCATTTATACGTATCCCACCTAAAATAGACCCATTCCATGACGATACAAAATAACATTTAAAAGGGATCAGAAGTAGGAGAGAGTGGGGTAAGCTGGGAATATTTTTTACATTCAGCATAACTCCGTCAAGGGAAATATTGCATTCTTTCTAACAAAGATATCTACAAATATTTCACGATGTTGTGTATCCTTGGAAATAATCAGAATTCGTGTAAAGCATTACAGTTTTGAAAGCATTTCTGTACTGAATGAAATATTACCACGACCTTTTAAATATCGAAATCTTTATTTCCAAAACATAATTCAACACAATCACAATCACATTCACTTGTTTGTCTTTTAATTAATAATTTTTTTAAACACAGGCTTAACACCTAACAAACAATTAGTATTTTTATTTTTACACTTTTAACATAGGCCAGGCCCTATCCCAGCCCTTACCTCATATCCCAGCGATAATACCTTGCATTATGCCTGGGAAGAAAACACTTCACTTCAATATTAGTCTGCAGAGCTACACCTTTCAGGGTGCACTTTCATGCTAGGTTTAGGACATCATATTGAAGCTTATAGAGACCTCAACTGATGTTTAGAACAATCTTAAAATGATCTACTTTGGTTTAGATACAAACCTCAAGAAAACACTAACACAACACATTCATTTGACTTACTAAAAACCTGTTTTTTGGACACTTCTTGCATACCACTTTTTCCATGTGGTTTCTTCCTTCACAGACTCCGTGAAATGATGAACTCTTCATAAATACAGTGCCTTGCGAAAGTATTCGGCCCCCTTGAACTTTGCGAACTTTTGCTACATTTCAGGCTTCAAACATAAAGATATAAAACTGTATTTTTTTGTGAAGAATCAACAACAAGTGGGACACAATCATGAAGTGGAATGACATTTATTGGATATTTCAAACTTTTTTAACAAATCAAAAACTGAAAAATTGGGTGTGCAAAATTATTCAGCCCCTTTACTTTCAGTGCAGCAAACTCTCTCCAGAAGTTCAGTGAGGATCTCTGAATGATCCAATGTTGACCTAAATGACTAATGATGATAAATACAATCCACCTGTGTGTAATCAAGTCTCCGTATAAATGCACCTGCACTGTGATAGTCTCAGAGGTCCGTTAAAAGCGCAGAGAGCATCATGATGAACAAGGAACACACCAGGCAGGTCCGAGATACTGTTGTGAAGAAGTTTAAAGCCGGATTTGGATACAAAAAGATTTCCCAAGCTTTAAACATCCCAAGGAGCACTGTGCAAGCGATAATATTGAAATGGAAGGAGTATCAGACCACTGCAAATCTACCAAGACCTGGCCGTCCCTCTAAACTTTCAGCTCATACAAGGAGAAGACTGATCAGAGATGCAGCCAAGAGGCCCATGATCACTCTGGATGAACTGAAGAGATCTACAGCTGAGGTGGGAGACTCTGTCCATAGGACAACAATCAGTCGTATATTGCACAAATCTGGCCTTTATGGAAGAGTGGCAAGAAGAAAGCCATTTCTTAAAGATATCCATAAAAAGTGTCGTTTAAAGTTTGCCACAAGCTACCTGGGAGACACACCAAACATGTGGAAGAAGGTGCTCTGGTCAGATGAAACCAAAATTGAACTTTTTGGCAACAATGCAAAACGTTATGTTTGGCGTAAAAGCAACACAGCTGAACACACCATCCCACACTGTCAAACATGGTGGTGGCAGCATCATGGTTTGGGCCTGCTTTTCTTCAGCAGGGACAGGGAAGATGGTTAAAATTGATGGGAAGATGGATGGAGCCAAATACAGGACCATTCTGGAAGAAAACCTGATGGAGTCTGCAAAAGACCTGAGACTGGGACGGAGATTTGTCTTCCAACAAGACAATGATCCAAAACATAGAGCAAAATCTACAATGGAATGGTTCAAAAATAAACATATCCAGGTGTTAGAATGGCCAAGTCAAAGTCCAGACCTGAATCCAATCGAGAATCTGTGGAAAGAACTGAAAACTGCTGTTCACAAATGCTCTCCATCCAACCTCACTGAGCTCGAGCTGTTTTGCAAGGAGGAATGGGAAAAAATGTCAGTCTCTCGATGTGCAAAACTGATAGAGACATACCCCAAGCAACTTACAGCTGTAATCGCAGCAAAAGGTGGCGCTACAAAGTATTAACTTAAGGGGGCTGAATAATTTTGCACGCCCAATTTTTCAGTTTTTGATTTGTTAAAAAAGTTTGAAATATCCAATAAATGTCGTTCCACTTCATGATTGTGTCCCACTTGTTGTTGACTCTTCACAAAAAATACAGTTATATATCTTTATGTTTGCAGCCTGAAATGTGGCAAAAGGTTGCAAAGTTCAAGGGGGCCGAATACTTTCGCAAGGCACTGTATTTGGTAAAATTATTCATTTTGTGGATGGTTTTCTAGAAACAAGGTTGGCTCAACTTACCCCTTTGTCTCAGCTTACCCAACTATCCCCTATTAAAGATGAGACAGAAAAGTTATTAAAAGTAATATGCGAAGATGGTGCCGATGGAGAATGGAGTAATCTCCAACCCGACTTTGCTATTTAGTGACTTTTTTCTTGTTTATCTTTACTTTTTATGTACAGAAGGTTCATACTATTGTCGCATATGACTGCCAAGCACTTCTGAACAGATCGACAGTCACTAACCTCAATTTTGACTACAAATCCGACTTCAACTTTGACTCAGCTGTTCCTTGTTAATACCGAACCCCGTTCCTTTGTTTCATGGACTACCAAAGCGCTGCAGGCGTAGATTCAGGAGACATGGCGGCATCCTTGTGAGATTGCGATGAAGAGAATATTGACCTGCACTCCCCTCCATTCTATTGACAAATGTCCAGTCATCCGAGAATAAGATGGACAAGCTTCGTTTGAGAGTCTCCTACCAGAGAGACTTGAAAAGCTACAATATTATATGCCTTGCAGAGACATGGCTGGAGGACTTTATGTATGTAGAACTCAGTGTGGTTTTTTTTCAAACAGTGTCAGGGGGGAGGGGTGTGCTTCCAATGTGAAGGAAATCTTGAGTTTTTGCTCACTTAATAGACAAACAAAAAAACGCTCACCCAGAGGCAGCATTATTGGTGGGCGGAGACTTTAACTCAGGGAGACTTAAAACTGTTCTACGTCAATTTTACCAACACGTCTCCTGTGCAACTAGAGGTGCTAAAACTCTACACCACTTTTATTCTACCCACAGAAACGCATATAAGACCTCCCTGATCCTTCCTTCTGAATATCTGACCATGACCCTATTCTCCTGCTCCTTGTTTACAAACAAAAGCTAAAACAGGAAGTACCAGTGACAGGAAGTGGTCCGATGAAACAGATGCAAGGCTACAAGACTGTTTTGCTTGTACAGACAGGGATATGTTCCAGGATTAATCTGATAGCATTGAGGAGTTTACCACATCAGTCACAAGGTTCATCAATAAGTGCATAGACAACGTCATCCCCGCAATGACTATACAAACATATCCAAACCAAAAACCATGGATTATAGGCAATATCCGCTCTAGGTTAAAGGCTAGAGCTACCACTTACAAGAAACAGGACACGGACATGGACGCATACAAGAAAGCCCGCTACGAGACATCAAACATGCAAAAGGACAAGTTAGGAGGAAGGTGGAATCCTATTACCCAGTCTCCAACGCTCGTTGTATGTGGCAGGGCTTGCCGATAAGGAATTGCAAAGGGAAACCCAGTTGTGAGAGACCCAGTGATGCAGAACTACCATAAAAGGCTAAATTCCTTTTATGCTCGCTTCGAGGAATACAATACTGAGTCTTGCTTGAAAGCCCCTGTTGTTCACGATGATAGTGGGATCTCGCTCTCTGTGGCCGATGTGAATACAATTCTTAAACAAATCAACACTTTCAAGGCCGCCAGACAAGACGGAATACCAGATTGTCCTAAACTGTAATTCCAATATGTTTCAAGCTGAAACCCACACACATTCATACTGTATAATTTACATATGCACACACTGTCATAACACACACACACATAATGACAACACAAACACACATACACACACACATGCACACCGGCACAACACAAACACACATACACACACTTTTACACGTATTATATGCTGCTGCTACTCTTCTTTATTTTACTCTTATTATTATCTATCCTGATGCCTAGACACTTTGCCCTGCCTTCATGTACATATCTACCTTAATTACCTCGTACCCCTGCACATTTATCTGGTACAGGTACTCCCTGTATATAGCTCCATTCTTGTTTATTTTATTCCTCATGTGTTACTATTTTTCTTTTTAATTATAATTTTTTACTCTGCATCGTTGGGAAGAGCTTGTAAGCAAACATTTCATGGTAAAAACTACACCCGTTGTATTCGGCGCATTTGGCAAATAGATTTTTATCTGTTTAACTAAGTATGTGTTTTTCCTCAGTTTACTGCAAAAACACAGTTTTCCAATCTATGGAGTCTGCTCCTTAAATCAGGCTATTTTCATGAATGGTTATTGAATAAATCCAACATTTCCACTTTGACTGTTTGGGCTCAAACTAATGCAATAGAAAAACAGGGTGAGGATGAATGAGTGTGGCCTTCCATCCAACCCTCCTCCTTCCTGCCAAATGGGTTTATACCAGAAGCAAGACTACCCAGAGGTGAGGTTCGCTTTGTTAATACAATTTTATGGCTTTTGCCCAATTCAAATCCTGGGAATACGCCCGCAAAATCATAGCTTTGGTTTGATATTGTTATGAATTGTATGACACACACACACCCCTAAGACAAGCACAGCCTGTCTGTTTGTGTCCTTATGGCTCTGTGGGGATATTTTTGACCATTTTAGGCGTCATCAATGTGGTCACTGGTGTGAGTAAGCACTAGGCAGGAAGTGTGATGTCAGAGCTGAAACAGTAGGAGGTTCCGGTCACAGCAGCTAAGTACTATGCACTTGATATGGAACCACAATGGATGAGAGTTATCATGGATCTAACCCATAACGGAAACGCTGTGTCCATAACTCACACACAGCATGAAACAGGCAGGACGGGGATTATAAAAAAAAAATCAGGGCCATTACCAACTCTACCAGTGTATTTGACAAAGTTAAGCACTTACAGTAAGTCATTATATTAAGGGGAAGAGAGGAATGATTACACAATGGATGTATCCCAAGTGGCACCATATTCCCTATGGGCCTCGGTCAAAAGTAGTGCGCTAAATAGGGAATAGGGTGTCCTTCGGGACACCGACAATAGCTTTCACAAGTAGGCCAAGCATCTTAAAAAACCTGACTTTAACTTATTTAGAATCCAATGGACGTAGATCACTTATCTGTCTCCCAGAGAACTATGCGGATGGACAGTCTATAACACCAGGTGTTATGGGAAATGAGCGTCATTGTAGCTCAACTGATCGGTTACATTTAGTAAGTGCAGTGCTATTACTGGCTTCAACCTCTGCTCTGCTTTAATTTGACATACTGTATTGTCCCACTAATACCTCCTATTAAAAAACACTACACGTAGGCCTCGACTCCAGTTGGGTCATTTGTATTGTCTCATGCTCAGTAGCAATAGCTAGTATCGAAAATTGCTCTCTGAAGAATGTCATAGCAGTTCAAGAAAGGGAGAGGTACATAAGTCAACCATCAGTTGCTGTAGAGGAGAGGTTTCAGAATCCATCAGAATGTGTCTATCCAGCACAAATCATCTATTAAAAAACAGTTGCAGAAAAGCTCTGTATGTGAGAGGCCCACCACACACCATGGAGAATTATTTGGCCTGTCAGAATGCTGCGGGCCCGGGCTCCCTGCCCCCATCCCCTTCTCTCTCTCTCTCGCTGTCTCTCTTTCTGCCTATCACTTTGTCTCTCTGTCTCACATCAAATCAATTGTATTTGTCCCATACGCAGTATACAACAGGTGTAGACCTTACAGTAAAATGCTTACTTACAAGCCCTTAAATATATAAGTAAAAAATATTTGAAAGTAAAAATAATTAAACAGTAGCTGTAAAATAACAATAGCGAGGCTATATACAGGGGGTACCGGTACAGAGTCAATGTGCGGGGGCACCGGTTAGTCGAGGTAATTGAGGTAATATGTACATGTAGGTAGAGATAGCGGCTATGCATAGACAATAAACAGAGAGTAGCAACAGCGTAAAAGAGGGTTCTGGGTAGCCCTTTGATTAGCTGTTCAGAAGTCTTATGGCTTAGGGGTAGAAAGTATTAAGAAGCCTTTTGGACCTAGACTTGGTGCTCCTTTACCGCTTGCCGTGCGGTAGCAGAGAGAACAGTCCATACCTAGGGTGGCTGGAGTCTTTGACATTTTTTAGGGCCTTCCTCTGACACAGCTTGGTATATACTAGGTCCTGGATGGAAGGAAGCTTGGCCCCAGTGATAGACTGGGACGTACGCATTACCCTCTGTAGTGCCTTGCAGTCAGAGGCCAAGCAGTTGCCATACCAGGTAGGGATGCTCTCGATGGTGCAGCTGTAGAACCTTTTGAGGATTTGAGGACCCATGCCAAATCTTTTCAGTCTCCTCAGGGGGTAATAGGCTTTGTCGTGCACTCTTCATGACTGTCTTAGTGTGTTTGGACCATGATAGTTTGTTGGTAATGTGGACATCAATGAACTTGAAGCTCTCAACCTGCTCCACTGCAGCCCTGTCGATGAGAATGGGGGCGTGCTCGGTTCTCCTTTTCCCGTAGTCCGCAATCCTCTCCTTTGTCTTGATCATGTTGAGGGAGAGGTTGTTGTCCTGGCACCACACGGCCAGGTCTCTGATCTCCTCCCTATAGGCTGCCTCATCATTGTTGGTGATCATACCTACCACTGTTGTGTTCGGCAAACTTGATGATGGTGTTGGAGTTGTGCCTGGCCATACAGTCGTGAGTGAACAGGGAGTACAGGACTGAGCACGCACCCCCGAGGGGCCCCCGTGTTGAGGATCAGCATGGCGGATGTGTTGTTACCTACCCTTACCACCTGAAGCGCTCCGTCAGGAAATCCAGGATCCAGTTGCAGAGGGAGGTGTTTAGTCCCAGGGTCCTTATGTGATGAGCTTTAAGGGCACTATGGTGTTTTAGTCAATGAATAGCATTCTCACATAGATGTTCCTTTTGTCCAGGTAGGAAATGGCATCTGTGGATCTGTTGGGGCGGTATGCAAATTGGAGTGGTTTTTGGGATAATGGTGTTGCTGTGAGCCATGACCAGCCTTTCAAGGCACTTCATGGCTACAGACGTGAGTGCTACGGGTCGGTAGTCATTTAGGCAGGTTACCTTAGTGTTCTTGGGCACAGGGACTATGGTGGTCTGCTTGAAACATGTTGGTATTACAGACTCAGTCACGGACAGGTTGAAAATGTCAGTGAAGACACTTGCCAGTTGGTAACTCTCTCATTCGTGCTCTGTCTCTGTGTCACTCTCTCTTTTTCCTGCTCTCTCTGTCTCTCTCTCACTTGCTCTCTCTCTCTCTCCTTCTCCTATTGTCTCTCACTCAATTTCATTCATTTCAATAGACTTTATTGACATGGCAAGTTAAATCACTTAAAAATACAACGGTCGGACTAACAGTAATAAAGTAACGCTAATTATAATCGGAGTAGTGCTAATGATATCCATATTAGCAGCAACTACAACAATAATGAGAATAGTAGTAAAAGTCATTGTAGTAGGCTAGTTATCACATGACTGAAAGGCTGCATGTCATGAAAGACAACACAAAACAAAATGGCAAATGCTATTGTTACGTTGTACTTTCCACTGTCTGTCCCTTAAGGTTGTGGCAGGAGGCCACATATTTCTCTCTCTCTCTCTCTCTCTCTCTCTCTCTCTCTCTCTCTCTCTTCCATCCGTTTGCTTTTGCAGTTCCTTGTGATGTTGCAAAGTGCTCGAGCA